>NC_136606.1:21508201-21630701 GCF_910589615.1 Taurulus bubalis | reverse complement strand
TCTCTGAACCCGGAGCAGCTCTCTGAACCCAGAGCAGCTCTCTGAACCCGGAGCAGCTCTCTGAACCCAGAGCAGCTCTCCTGCTCCAGGTGAAAGAGCCAAAGTGCTCGTGTCTTCTACCAACAATGAGCTGCTGGCTTCACATATTACAAAAGTACAAAGTACACGGAT
This sequence comes from Taurulus bubalis, assembly GCF_910589615.1. Taxonomy (NCBI): domain Eukaryota; kingdom Metazoa; phylum Chordata; class Actinopteri; order Perciformes; family Cottidae; genus Taurulus; species Taurulus bubalis. The sequence goes on along the minus strand of NC_136606.1, from coordinate 21,630,530 downwards.
ATAAAACGAAGTCATTAATAAATATATGGACAGATGCCTGTACTTTCGGGTAAATGGTTACGGTACGCCGTTAACAGGTTAGCTTACGTGATTTGACGCGACGCCGTGAGCTCCGTGAGCTCGTCTTTTCCTGCTGTTGCGTTTCTCAAAATAAAAAAACAGATCTAAGCTCAATATTGAGCATGAATTGAGAGAGGCCGTATCAAATCTACAACCCCGTTTATAACATATGTGTCGAGGAAAGCAGCTCACTGCTCCACTAATACTGATACAACCTGATGGCTCACATATCTGCACTCATTCTGTTTTGTTTGGCAAAACAAATTAAAAGCTTATTGTTTTCCACAATGAGCTATTTAGTACTAACTAAATATGAGTTATTTTTTGCACAGATACAACTTACACACAACATTGTCTGATGGGGCAATCGGATTTACTTGAAAGTGATTGCAATTTTCTTTATTCTGTTATTTATAAAAGCACAGAAGAGTCACACAATTATGTTATTTACAGAAAAAGTTTGAGAACCACAGCTTTAAGTGTTTGTGTCGAAGTCGCCGCCTATTTTGCACTATTACAATACTTATAGGCAACTAGTTATCATGTCTTCTGCTCCATGAAACGCATGTTAATGCTCAGTAGTACACATATGGCACTTTAATGTATTTGCATTGTAATAAAATGTGATAATTTTAAATGGGCATATATGCAGCTGAAACGGGTAGCCTAGTGCATCCCACATTTTTCAACATAACATTTTAAAACATTATAGTCATTATGGCCTTTATAAAAATGATTGTTTTGGGGGAGGTGGGGTAGTGCACTATAGGCCCCTGAGACGCGGCTTAAGAGTTTGTCCTTAATGGAAAAAAAAACATTTCCCTTACATTAATTTTACTTTTATACTTTTAAGTAGTTTTTAAACCAGTACTTTTACACTTTTACTTAAGTAAAAATCTTGAGTTGATACTTCAACTTTTACAGAAGTATTTTTAAACCCTAGTATCTATACTTCTACTTGAGTAATGAATGTGAATACTTTTGACACCTCTGGTCTATTTTCAGCAGTGGATTAATCCACATTTGGTGCGCTAGGGCAGTGGTTCTCAAATGGGGCTACGTGTAGGCCCTACAGGCCTTTTTTATGTATAATATATATAAATCCTTTAAAAATTGTTATTTAATAAATATTCAATAAAATATAAGTGTAAATTCATGAATTGTATTCTTTATTAAATCAGACACTGATGGCACAGCGCTGTGTGTTGCATATTTTTTCAATCCAAAATGCTTTGCAGTGGTTAGGGGGTCCTCGGCTGAAAACATATTTCACAGTGGTACATCACTGAGAAAAGGTTGAGAGCCACTGCTCTAGGGAGGTCAAAGTGAAGTTCACGGCGATGAACACAGCACAACACAGTGGCTCGTCATCAATGGTTCTTTTAGTTTCCGGACAAAAATGGAGCTGCATGGCAACGAGGAAGAAGATATATTCGGCTTTGATACACCCACAATCCACAATCCAGTTTCTTCTAATAGGGAGTAGAAATGTGGCCAGTCATATCCCTTTCAGTGTCCAAAAATAAAATAGGCCGATATTGGCTCTACATATTGGTCAGCGATCTTATCTTTACATTAAACCTTTGTGCCGACGGTGATAAGACAATGCTGTGCATCCGCCCGAGCCGGCTGGTCTGTGATTACGTTAACAAATAGCATTCACCATTCAAGTCAACAGAAAGGTTTTCAATGACAGCTAGCATGACAAAAGGTCAGCGGCAGGCTCAGCACTGCTAATTAAGTCCAATTGGTGAATGTCAGATCCACAAAGGGCAACGCTAATCCCCAGTCCTGCCTAAATAGGGATCTGTGTGTGTGTGTGTGTGTGTGTGTGTGTACATTCTGCCTTAGTGCAGTGTATATGTACTCCAAAGGCAGAGGAACAGTACTGAAGAGATCATAAAATAAAGTATTATAATATTATTCACATTGACATACCTGTCTGCACAGAATCAAAAGGCGCAGATAATGAATCTTTTTTTATTTGTCAATTGCATTTCTACTGTCCATACCTTGCAAAAGAATATTGTAGTTGTGAAGTAAAGTGTAAGTGCAGTAACAAAGAAAAAAGGAAAGTAAGAAAAAATTGCTTTCTGTAGAGGAAAAAAGAAAGATCAAAAGATACAAATATTATCTTGCGATCTTAATTATGTTTTAGTAAAATTGACATATAGCAGTGAAATGTATTTTCAGCATTTGATTAAATATGACTCAAGAAATGATTAACAAAAGTAAACTAACTAAGCGCTCTATATTTTGAGTCCATATAGTTATATTACACTTAATATCTTTCCCTACTTGTTGCTTTTTTTATATCACCTTTATATACATACGGGAAATTCACATATCTATATTACAATCCCATATTGTAATATAAACGGTGTGAACTTTAATCAAGAGCGTATTTACTTTCCTGCTGTTTTTCATCCAAAAATGCAGATTGAAAATGCCTCGCCTTCCTCCCTCTTTCCCCGCGTCTGCAGGCGGCCGTGGGAGGAGGTGTGTGTCGGTGCAGCAGTTGATTAGCACGTCTCTCCGGGGATGTGTGTGTCTGTGACACTGCGGCCACATGTAGCTTCTAATGAGCCCCAGTGGTGGCCCTTCAGTGGGCCGGCCTATTGATCATTAGCCTGCTGTCCTCACTCTAATTTACAACAAAGAAGCCCCGGTTGCAGCGAGAGGCCGGTCGCATCGCCTGTTAGTGTGCGTGTGCGTGTGCGTGTGCGTGTGCGTGTGCGTGTGGCATCTGGGTGTCCGGAGTGTGCAGTCTGATGCCGAAAAGTCCGGGTTTGATGTCGGATGATGCGCGGGTCAAAGGCAGCAGGTTGCCTCCGCCGATTAAGATATCTAAGCTCTGAAAGCCAGGAGGGTGAGCAAGACACCACACTGGTATAATGGGCCAACACTGGCTTTTACTTTGAAATACAACATGGTGTCATGGTGACACTGTCATCCGACTCAGCAGGAATCACTGCAAGCAGCCGGGTCTCCATCCCGGGGCATCCAACACCAACGCTTGGGCATTGACCCTCAGCGCTTTGATGCAAACACGTCCACAACATATCGTTAGAGCAAAGGATGAAGTGTAAACAGAACAAGGCCTCCACCGGTGGGAGGAAGGAGCGGTGGACGGGCAACCAGAGAACACAACTGTTATGCAGGTGCCGGCCCGTGTGCATCCAAAGGTAGGGTGACTTCTAGAGTCTTTTAGTGACCTTCAGTGTCACCAGTTAACAACATGAGCCACGTGTCACGTGTCACCACGTTACCGGCAGCCGCTCCACAGCGTCAACGACGTGCAATATCAACGCCATCGTTTCCCAACGTTAGCCAGGTGTTACAACATATTACCATCGAGTACATACTACCGTAGGAAATGAGATACATTTTGAGAATATTTGTAATCATTTTACGTCAATGATTCATTTACAATGAAGGGCAGGTGTTTTGCCATAAAAAGGGCTTTAAAAAAAAAAAAAAAAAGAGCCACTGTGAAACTTAAACATGTGATTCGTCAGAGCATCTGTGACGGCATTACCTGAAAATCAAAAAGCATCTTAGAGCACGATACAAGCCGTTCAATTTAATAATCCAATCATTAGCATTGCTCTAAAACATTCAATAGTATGAATGTCATATTAATTTGTTTCTTTTGGTTTTCCTGGATTTGGAAAAACATTTTGGAGGACTGAAAACTAGAACTTGTATTCTTATTAAGTAAGAGTGCACTGGAGCACTTTTCTCTAACCTAGAGAGAGAAAACATTCAAAAGGTTCTAACTAATTAGGCTCCGAAATTGGCTCCAATACGGCTTCCTCCATGAGGCCCATTGAGCGTGAGGCTGATTGACTGCTTATCTCGGGCCTCTGAACCTCCATTTGTGTAAATGCTATATCTGACTGATCCCTGCGTGTAATGGATAATCCATATTGGCCTCCAAGGCAGTGTGTGTCCTCCAGTGAAGCAGCCTGCCATGACTGTCTGTCATCAGGGAACTACTGTACGGCTGTTCAGGACTTTGCTCTTCCTCTCGTCCTTTTCTTCCTGTGTTGGTTGGTGGTTCTTTTTCTTGTGTTTTTGGTTAGCTGGTTTTATATTCTCCTGTTTGTAAGAGTCACGGCCGATGCTAATGATAATGTTAACGTAATTACTATTGGTCAATGAAAGATGTCTGGTCATGTGAGGTCAATACCAGACTGCTCCCTCTTTGTTTTAATATGTTTGCTAACAAAAAGCCTAAATTATAAGAAATATCACCACGCCATATATGGGACTGGAGAAATATAAATATTTCAGTAATGAACTGAATGATTTTGTGTAATTAGTAAATTACACTTATGTTACAAAATTATCAAAAAAATACATCATTTGGTAGATTCATATGACAACTTCTTTTATATGATTAGAACTTATATTATTTCATCAATAATAGATTATGCGTTCATACACCAGATGGATGCTTTAACAGGAAGCGCTGTATTTCTGAATACATCAATAAACGCTTACTTTATAGAGTTACAATACATTATAAACAATTGATTAACTTGTATATACTGAATATCAATGTGTAAAAGAATAATTAAAATAAAGGGTTACCGTTTACATGATTCTGTTGAGCATTGAACAGTTTAACTGTGCCGATTCCTCTTGTAACAAACACATCGACATGGAGCACCGGTGCTGATGTCCACGTGCTCACCATGCTTCTGTCTGTGTTTATGAAACTCCTTAACTTCAGTCATGACTTATTGTCATCAAAGGCTTTTATATATAGCTTCAGTTGGGTTTTGTACTACAAGCCTTGTGGTACAAGCTTGAACGCGCGCACACACACACACACACACACACACACACACACACACACACACACACACACACACACACGCACACACACGCACACACACATAGACACATCCAGGAGCTGCTGCATACACACACACACACACACACACACACACACACACACACACACACACACACACACACACAGACAAATGCACCTGATTTCCATGACAATTAAAGTGACGTTGTTGGATGCAGGAGCGCGTTTGCGCAGCAGGATGCTAATGTGCATCCTGCATGCTCGGCCAGGTGGCCGCGTCCTCCTCCTGGCCACCCACGCTCTGGGCGGTGGAGAGGGAGAGAGAGAGAGAGAGAAGGAAGGGGGAGATGTGAAAACCACCGAAGGTAGCGGGACCATGCTCGACACCCGACTTGGGCAGAGGGGACGCGGGCAATAGCAGCAGCAGCGCTAGCTAGCGCTGCTCCTAGCTTGCTACAGCGGGGACACTGACCGGAGGTAAGAGCGGCTTGTAACCCGACTTTTACGGTACTAGCTGTGAAACATGCACATGCGCACACACACACACACTAAGAAGAAGAAAAATAATTAGCAATGAATTTCAAATCAAATTTTAGGACCAATGTTGCCAAATTTTGGCATCTGTGTTTAGTCCAGTGGGCCAGAGTTCCATCATGGCTTCTGATTAAAGCCCCGTCTTCACTTGGATCTTTCATTCCATGACTCCAATTCAAGTTATTAGGCCTGACTATTGTTATCAAAACAATTTATATGCTTATGGCTGAGATTTGGGAGTGATTCCATCGGGCATGTGCTCAGGCTCGCTGCTGTCCAGGACCGGCCGTTTCACTATTTCTGTGGATCATTCAGTCTTTCTAGATGCACCATTGCCCACTGAGCTCATAGAGGACAGTGAAGTGGAACCCAGATTCCTTCATAGCTGACTGATAAACCTCCCTCCATCTCATCCTGCCACACTTTAGCATTCCAGCAGAGTACCAGACCCCACTTTATCAGCTGTGTGCCATGGCCCCTATCAGGAAGTGGGCCAAATGCTCTTTTTGCATCCCGTATAAAATATAATATAGACCACACATTCTATCACCATCATTTAAAAAAAGTCGGCACCAGCGACCTGACACAGACGTCATCACACGCTGGGTTAATTTGAATCTACATCGAACTCAGGTTCACCAACTATTTGCATGTTTTTCTCTGTTACAGTACTCGTGTTCTCATTATGAAAAAGGTAATGTTGTATTGTTAATTCAAAAAGATGTTTGCTCCTATCAAATTGAAATCATATCATACATGAAATATTGAACATAAAAAGAATGCTATCCTGAAACAGGCAAAGAAAAATAGGAATTTTGGTTAAAAATGGCGATTGTGAGAAGGATTACCATTTCAAAACACATTATATAATAGGGCTATATATACTACCATGCAGTAGTGCACACATTACAACACTAAAAAATGCTTTCACTGGGTGGAAATTTAAATATTTTTTACAAAGGTAACTTGTCTTGTTGGGATGCCAGACATTTTATATATCAAAACAAATAACAACAAAAGTCCCCTTCAGGTTTCACCAAAAACTCCTTCATTTAAGACTCCAGGCGACCATGGTCAGATCCTGATCTGGCTTCGCTGCCGCCCTCGAGCTGCAGTCGGACCCCTGACTGCTCCGCTGAACCCACTGGGAGCCAACACCTTGCTGCTGGAGGCAAAGGCCACATTCAAGGCCCTCTGGAAGGAAGGGAGACCCGGAAGAACAACAACCACAACCGTAGGGGAAGACTATCAGACCCTGCTGCCGTAAAATGAGCAACTCTACCGCTTTTGTCCACAAGGACCGCCAAATTCAACAGAAAATTCAAGTTTCTCATCGTAACTTTGACTGTATAGAATGTCAGGAGTCCATGAAGACTGTGACACTATTGTAATGAGACGTGCATAGGAGTGGTACCTTTGAACAGACGTAGAATAGCTTAGTATAACAAGAAAGGGGAAAGTTGACCAACCGTTTTTGGAGCACAGAGTGAAAAGGTACAAGACTTAGGAAGGGTCAATTGTGACATGATAGCATATTCCCAGCTTGCAGCTGGACTTCTTTTTAACAATATTGCCATATTACCAGATCTCAGTAATGGAATTAGTCCAATGCAATTAGTCAAATGACGGACGGCCACTTACAGGCTTATCTCAGTGTAGACCAGACCGGCATTGCATCATCAACTGTCCCTTTGGCTGACCCACTGCAGGGTCTTCAGCTGGGCGCCATCCTTCAGTTATGTCTCACCCCTTCAATCCCAGAGCCTCTTAGGTTGGTAGGGCAGCAGTCAGGGACATCTCCTTGTCTCTTCAATGCTGTCAGAGCCCAAAAGTCCCCCTTTCTGCTTCTTCGTAGGGATCTTTTAGGATTTATGTTTTCCTTTCATAGACGCAATGTCTCTCACAAAGTACTTGGTTGAGAGGCTGACAAAGCCGATTTCCACTAGATGGACTGGAGAGCAATAACCTTTGGTCATTCCGCGGACACTTCTTCTTCCCTTGGTGTACGCCCAAGCCTCTGAGAGTTGTTACCAACCACAAACGCAAGACCCAAGAACCTTCTGATTGGCCATTGCAAATCAAATAAATAGAAGGAGTCAGATGTCTGGCTCCACCATCCTGAGATTGAGATTTGAGACACATGAAATTACATGGCCATCTACAGGATCTTCTGGTTTTCTAGTCCGCCAAAAGGGGGACATATGTACGCATTTGTGCTGGTCTGGTCTCTACGTCCAAAGGGTCAAGAATAAATATCCATACTCAAGTTGAATATGGAAATGAAAACAAATGGATCCACGTAAAAGGTTCCTAAGTAAATTCAGTGTTACATTTTCAGTACATTTGTACTTAGCTCCACCCTCTCGAGTCACTTCAGGTTGCAAAAACTAAATACAGATTGCCAAAATGCTGAACCAGGCTTCAAAACCTAAGTCCATAATCCAATGGGGGTCATCACAGTAACTAGGCTTAGTCATGGTCCATGCTAATGACTCCATCACTGTCTAGGAGACTGTATGGCCAGACATGAATCGAGAGGAGATGGGTAAGATGGGAGGACAAGCTTGCTGTACTCATGAACAACAGATGGCGCATCCTAGGACATATTAAGAACACGTGTGTGGCCTTTAGCGAAGTCTCTTACCCCCTTTTACCTGACCAGAGAGTTTTCCCATGCTGAACTTGACTCGACCGAGTAACGAGCGACTCATGACGAGCGAGTGAAAAAAAGTCAAGGGACGAGGAAATGTAAATGTTTAAAAAGTATCTGTATTCGTTTGACCCATCTACTACAGAATGCTAAAGAGGAAAAGGAATTTTACATTTCAACCTCAAAGTATTGTAGTAGCCCAGTCACAGACCAGGCCGTCTGTCTGTCTGCTTTCATTACAAATGCTTGTTATCGTCGGACTCATTACACTATCTGCAGATCATCTGATAAAAGCCATCATAGGAAGTTTGTTTTCTCACATAACCGCTTCCTAGATTAAACATATGACCGTGCTGCTATCGGCAGTAGCTCCAATAAAACCACAAGATGCACAAGTAAATGTCAAACAAGTAAATAAAACAGTAAGAGTCTCATTGTTTACCTCAGTTGCACCAGTGGCCCAGAACAAATGCCAAGACTTACTGTCTGTTTCTGAGGGAAGAAAGAGCCTCAAAACTCAGAAAAAAAACAGTGTGTGGGCATTGCTCGTTCTCTCTGTAATGGTTGGAAAGAGATGGATGGAGAAGAAGAAGTTGGGAGGCGTGAAAAGAGGAAAGGGAGGTCCAAGCAAGAGATATAATGAAAGGAGTGAAGGAAACCAGGAGACAAGATGGGAGCTACACCCTGCTCACCCTTCCCCCTGTCTCTCCTTCCTCACGTTATAAATAATGCAGAGCGCGGCGCCCCCCGGTGTTGTGAAGTGTTTGTTAATGGCCGTGCTAATTGCAATAAACAGGAGTGGTGTTTGAGCCCTCCAACAGGCACAACACTCCTAATTAGGTAGGCTCGGCCTGATGGGACACTGGAAGGAGAGGGGAAAAGGAGGGAGACAAAGAGAGAGAGAGCAAAAGGAGAGGACACAATGATGGAGCAAAAAAGGGAGGTCAAACTGAAGCAGGGGAAGGAAAGGCAAAGTGCTAGAATGGAGAGAGGATGTTTTCAGAGAAAGACACTTGTAGACAAAAGCCATTGGAGGAGGAGGAGGAGGAAGAGGAGGAAAGAGTACCAAAAAGAGGAGAGGAAGAGGGAGCAGGGGGAGGGTGAAGAAGTAGACGCAGGAGAGGTGGAGGGGAGGGAAAAGAGAATGGCAATTAAGATTCAGAGAAGGGGAGGGAGAGGAGGAGCCAAGGAAAGGTCATATCATATCTGATCAGAGGTCTGATCATGTAGGGCAAGAGAAGCAGGAGGACAACAAGACGAGGAGGTCTTCATCCCTCCGTCACCTGATGACAAGCCCTGCTCACCGACCCAAACTGCTAATTAGCAACACATGCAGTTGTAATGCTCATGTCAGTATGCAAATTCACTCAAACTTTATTAACAAAATAAAGCACACTTAAGTCAAGGGTTTGATTCATATTATTTCAGATCCCATTGTTGATGCCGTTAATGGTTGGCATTTTTGTCATTTGGCATTCTGGAATTATTGTCATTGGAGACAGACACTGCTGTGGAGCAGGATGGAGACACACAAGGGTGTCTTAGGAAACAATGCATCCTTTACTTCAAGGTTCAAGGATCATTTATTGTCATTGTGCATCACAGGGATGCACAGAGAAATCCAGTTGTATCCCATCTGTAACACAGCAAAACAAAAACAGCAGTATCCTATAGAGCTTTTTTTTTAATTCGCTTCATAAGGAATATAAACAGCAGCGACAAATACAATTCTCTGGACAAATAATATATCTGACATCTTCAACAAGAGGAAAACATTGTCCATCCACTGTGCCTGTTACCAACATCATGATGTAAACTCAGAGTCCAGCAGAGTCCTGCTCTCTGTCCTGAGGTCCACCCATCACGTAGAGCTGGATCCAGGATGAACGATGGATCCAGGTCTCTGTGTCTGACCAGACATCAGACAGAGAGCATGCTGGGTTGTGGAGGATCCTCAGGTCCTAGCGGTTTAGCTTAGCTTCCATCTCTCCTCTCTGGGCAGTGTGGTGGCGTTTGGTCCAGCAGGTCTGGCTGGTCGGTCGGCCGTGAGCGCTGATCACCTAAAAGACACCTCCCTTTTGATGAATGTGTTCTGTCATATGCCATTAGAAAAAAACACGGAAAAAAACTAATAAAGACAAAATGGTGTGAGATTCATGGGAGCTACCTTACTACATGCATACGTACATTACTGCAACAGGACTGGTTGTCACAGGGCTCGTACGTACACACAAGCACAGCCCAACACTCTCCCCGCGGTGCACAGCTCAGCGCACTAATGATGTCTGAAGGCTTCTCCCGTCTTCAGATGAGCGCTCCGCTCGGCTGCCAGCGTCCTGTGTTGCTTTGGGTCCGGGCAGGTAGCATCGCGGGGGGTCTGGCAACCGATGAGGCCTCGAAACTAAAGGCGATAATGTGAGCAGATGAAAAGCTGCAGGGTCCAATTATGATCCATTCTTGTCGGATTGGATTTACCATAAACACAAGGAGAAAAAACACATGTGTGGTGTGTGGAGTTAGAACATGGAGGGAAAATGGACTTTCAAAGATGGGGCACAGGGACAAGTTTGTTAAACATAGTTTTTCCAAATTTCATCTTCTCAAATAGAATCCGAACTAGAAAGGAGCACTCAGGAGAGGGCAGATCTCCGGGTGTGCCACTGCTATATTGTGTGATTAAATGAATACCGCCCAGTTGGCTAACCTCCCGTCTAGACACCAATTAGGCGTCATAAATAACAATTCATTCAAACTCAAAAACAAGAGTCATTGCATAAACCATTTCATACAATCTTGCCAAAAACAACATTCAACTCATCGAGCTGTCTGCCCGCCGCACTGCGAGGTACTCTGTTACCCAAACGCATCGACCCAGACGATGGACGTGAGCCAACAACCTGCGATGTTCAAATCCAATGGGCTGTAAAGCGTCGTAGAACACAATTCATTCAAACTCAAAAACAATGTCATATAATACACTATGTACAATCTTGCCCAAACTAAATGGAGCGCACCAAGCCGCCTCCCAGTGCAGCAGCGGCTGAGTTGCAGTGAGGAACCTCAGGTAGCTCCGTTAGCTGTCAGCCAAACGCAATGCAAACTGTTACACAGAGTGGCCGCAGAGTGGCGGCTGGGAGTCAGCGATGCACTCAGCTGAGTTGTCTCTTGTGGCCCCTACCGGCCAGGGGCTGGTTAAGCTTTGTGAGTGAGGAGTCAGCGGGCAGCAGATGGCAGTATAAAACTGGCAACAAAAGATGCTTTGAGAAAGTGTGAGTCCTTGAGCATGGAGCCATGACAGACTGCTGCTGCAGAATGAGAGGTTAGCTGTGGACAGACACAGAGGTGCACACTCACGGATGCACACACGCAACTAATCCTGGCGGAGATAATAATGATTTAAAATCAATAAAAGTGTGGCCAGCACAAGGAGATGAAAGCTGAATATATGAAGGGAAAGTTATTGTACCTATTTTCTTGGCGTGGGATTCCAAATGGAAGAAGTATAAACACTTCTATTGTCAGCAGCAGGTCAGATAATTTAATGTACTAGAAATAGTATCATACTATACTAAATACAAGTACAAGTTCAAACCGACCTGCTTTAGTTGTTGTTGGGACATCCACATGTTTGAGGAGGTCATGTGACTAAACTTTCTGGGATGCTAACTATCTTGCAACTAGCTCATCTAGCTAACTTTGTGTTGCAGTAGATGTTTCTATGGTGAATACTTCAAATACCTCTGAGGTTTGTATTATCAGTGCTTATATTATTCACAGTCACTAAAGCTGCTGATTGTTGCTTTATTTGTCTGGATCAACACAAATTAAAGGCTCTAACCTAATTACCACCACTATTTCCCTTTTGCTGAAATGCACAAGATCAACAGCCATGACACATACTTGAACAGTCCAAACCACGGCATTAGACCAATGCAAGGGGTGTAATAGTCCACACACCGTGTGCTGGAGTCAAATTGGTATGTGCCGTCTCCGTCATATAGAAGGGCTTCTGTCGGCTGCACGATCACTTACGTCTGTGTATGGCGTGTCTTTCTGATACTTAGCGGTTTTACTCTACAGATGCTTGGGGAAATGTAGCTTGTGTAATAAACTCTTTCGATCAAATAGTGTAGAATCAAGTTTAAAATACTTCTCCTCACCTACAAAGCCTTAACTGGTGATGCACCATCATATCTTAAGGACCTTGTAGTGCCATATTACCCCACGAGAGCATTACGCTCACTGAATGCAGGGTTACTAGTGGTTCCCAGAGTGTTAAAAAGTAGGTTGGGGGCGAGAGCTTTCAGTTATCGGGCTCCTCTTCTGTGGAATCAGCTTCCACTTTCAGTCCGGGGGCAGACAGTCACCTCATTTAAGAGTAGACTTAAGACTTTCCTCTTTGATGGCGCTTATAGTTAGGACTGTGTCAGGCTTATAGTTAGGGCTGTTTCAGGCTTATAGTTAGGGCTGTTTCAGGTTTATAGTTAGGGCTGTTTCAGGTTTATAGTTAGGGCTGTGTCAGGTTTATAGTTAGGGCTGTTTCAGGCTTATAGTTAGGGCTGTTTCAGGCTTATAGTTAGGGCTGTTTCAGGCTTATAGTTAGGGCTGACTCCGTCAGGAGAGGGAGGGTCAGACAACTCCCCTCGCGTTTCACGAGGGCAACTCACCCCGTGATTCCGTCAGAGAGATTACACGCCCCCCCCCCCCCCCCCCCCCTTGAATTTTCAGAAGTGCTATAGGCCTAGACTGCTGGGGGACATCTTAGGATACACTGAGCTCCTCTCTCCTCTTCTCTCCCTCTGGATGAATGAATGTCTCTTCAATGCACATTGCTAACTCTTCTTTTTCCCAGGAGCCTCTGTGCTTCTTCGCCTCAAGTTTCCATGGATCTGGAGCTGGTCCTGCCTCCTGTCTCCTAACTCCTAACTTCTAACTCCTGTCTCCTACCTCATGGCGGCCCTGCTGATGCCCCTCATCTCTCCCTCCTTCTGCTTCATGGATCGTGGACCATGCAATATAGACATCCTATAAAGTATTTCCAAACCCAAGACTCTATGTCTTCATGGCTGCACTATTCCATCAACAGATATCCTGTGAATCATTTCAGACACATTTCCCCCAAACTGTTGCCTGACATATTTGGTATCTTGGGAAATCTTGGTATCCCGGCTCCGCTAGCACATTTTGAAGAAAGTTGTTTTCGTAGCTGTCCCTACGGTGTGTGCATGTTGTATGAATGTTAGTTAGTCCTGGTGGGCAGGTGGCACCTTGTCTGATAGCTCCTCCCATCAGTGTGTGAATGGGTGAATGATGACATGTATGTACTGTTAAAGCGCTTTGTGTGGTGTAAGAAGTGAACGTCACGTCACTCATTGGTTTGTGCGGCTGTTTTGAAGCGTTCGGCATTTTGGTCGTTGCCATCTTTGTTTCTTTGCAGCCAGAGAACGATATATCTGAGCAATACTCCAAATAGATAGATCACGTTTATGTGTATGTTTCTTTGTGTTTTCATCCTCTGAAACATAATGGAGATTAAACATGGCTGGTTAACCCCGAGTTGGGACTGGAGTACTTTGTTTTGCTGAATAATTAACCAGTCGCTCTAAAACACGAGACACAACTACTGTGTGTGTGTGTGTGTGTGTGTGTGTGTGTGTGTGTGTGTGTGTGTGTGTGTGTGTGTCACAGGCAGGACAATAACAGAGTCTGCCATAATGAGTCCTTCTGGGGGAGGAGGAGACACGGGAGGAAGAGCCAATGAACAAAACGAGGAGGAGGAGATGAAAAGACTAAAAACAAAAAGGCGGAATTAGATGATCGAAGGAGGTAAGGATGTGACAGAAAGGATGGAGGAAGGGAGAGGTAAGGAAGGAAGGAGGAGAGAGTGGGAAGGGGGAGGCTGATGCAGAAGAGAGACGGACATGGATGGAAAGAGAAGACATGGAAGTAATGGAGGAAGAGAAGACAATTAAAGAAGGAAGAGGAACAGCAGCTTCCTTACGCTTGAGGGGTTGGGAGGAGGCTGTTGGCCTGTTGTTGGGTGACTTCCAGGGGTGGATTGGCCATAGGGAGTACCGGGAGTTTTCTTGGTGGGCCGGTCAGTAATGGGCCGGCAGTGGCTGACCTTTTTTTTTTTTATTTTCATGTAAAGACGCATAAGAGGCCCAGTGGCCCTATGACAGGCCCAGTAGTCCCGCCCACGCATTTTGCAGACCCCCTCGTCCAATCACCTTTAATGATGAGCTAATGACACATCATTAGCAATCTGTGAGAGAGAAGAGAAAGCAAACATGGAGAAAAAACGAAAAGGCGGTGCAGAAAAACTGAGGGAAATATAATAAACATGTTTGCTTCTGTGGGGCCGGCGGCGGTGGCGTCGCCTCCGGCTCCGGGGCTTTGGCTGCGCCGGGCGCGGCGGGTCCTCTCAGGTGTCGTCGGACAGTGAAAGTGAGGCTCCCGCTGCCATGGTGGCACAGTGACATGAAGGGGAGCTTCTAATGAGGACAAGACACGTCTGTATGAACGGACTCCCTCTACTGGTGAACTGCAGTATTACAACTGTTAAAGCATTGAGAACGCGCTCTTGCACCCGACATGTATATATTTTCCACACGTAACATCAACATTAGTTAGCGTCAACAAGCACGTATCATTGTACTTTCTGCCTTCAAAGTAAAAGCACTTCCTGTTTCCAAGCTCTTCACAATAAGAGTAAATAATGTAATAAAACAAGTTACAACATACAGGAGGGGGAGGAGGAGACTGGTGGTGGTGATAGCAGGTGAGTGTGCTAGCTAACATGTTGATGTTGTGGATAAACACTCATTCACTAAATGTTCAGAAACGTTGTCTATGAACTTTACTTGAATAAATCTAGTTCTAAAGTGTTGGAAAATGATATACTATCCTGATTAATTAACCACTATTTTATGGTGCTGTGGTTTGAGCATGCAGATCTGCTTGTTCACATTTTTTATAATTACAAACCAGGTCACCAGAGTTAAAGTGTTTTAAGTATCAATATACTTTCTTTAAGCCCCAATTTGTTCAAATATGTTTTACCTATTTTTTCTGTCAGTGTTTATGGTTTATTGTCCATGCTTTTCTTTTTTTTGAACACTTATTTATGGAAATTTTCAGATTAAATTACATCAAATAAGAGACAAGGAGACAATGACCCATTCCAGTATAGTAGTGTTATTAAGGGCTTGTGTGATTATATGTACAGTACATCAAGGGACAGAGTTGGCACAGTATCTGCGCGGGGATTGTGGTGGTCAGTCTGGACCAAAAAGTCCAGGGCCGAATTTTTGTCCCAGTCCAGGCCTGGTGACTTCTAATCTAAATGTTGTGAGGGCGAATGAAACCAACACAGAGGTCTCAGACTGTAATGGTGGCACCACAGATTACACCCAAATGCACCACAGGCAGTCTGTTAGGTACAAGTTCATGGTGGATGTATTCCAAAGAGGGAATAGTGCTGGTAAGCTGGAGGGGATGCAATCTGTCTACTGGTGGAAATGTGGGATGTCTACTACAGGCTGAAAGGAGGGCGTGTAAACAGAAGGATGCTATCAAAAGCAACGTATTCTCATACAACAGTTTGTATGATTTTTTTACGAAAAGTTACTTACTTGTTCACGATTACGTAGATAACATCCAAAATTGTTTCGTGGGATATCTATGATTTACAGCACATTATTGTTCCACAGGTTTTGCAAAACAAATGCTTGATGAGACCAGCCGGATAAAAGAAGTAGTGAGTGTTAGAGGGAAAGAAAGGAGGATAACACAGGATTGAAAAGTGACAAATGAACGGAAAAGAAGGAAGTAAGATGGAGGGTGGAAAGAGGTGAGTTATAGAACTAGGTATAGAGGAAAAAATAAGAAAATATATGAAGCAACAGAAACAGGGAACTAGGAAGAGAGGAGGGATGAAGAGAAGAGGAAATCTATGAGGAGGAGAAAAGAATGGAGAAGAAAGAGTGGACGAAGAGGGAAGAGTACTGGGATCTTTTATGTTCAATATTACCCCCATGTTTTGGAATGGAGATATCTTTATTACATTCACTCACGAAATTCACTTGAGCTCATCATCTTTTTTAATGTCATCCGTTCGTTTGGCAGAAGGGAAATAAATTCTTTGTCAGGGTGAGCCACGCCGTGCCAAGTCTTATCAGCCGACACGCGATGCGTTCATGCAGAACTGTGTTATTAGGATCTGTGATGCGGAGGTGACGCTGAGCTGTGGGGATGAATAATTCTCACTGTTGTTAATTATTTCCAGAGGGGATTCAGAACAAGCGGCCTGCAGGTTAGGTAAAAAATAAAAAATCAACAAGCTGACCTGCCGACCTGATGAAGTGACTCGCACCATTTCACATCGTTCCCACTGCCGTGTGAGTGTATTTAGAGGTAAGCTGAGGCTTTCCCTTGGGCTCTAGATAGAGGAAACACTCCAAACAGCTTCTTCCATTATATCCGCGTCAAAGAGCCTTCCTCGCAAAGCAAGTTTAACATAGTCAGTCATACACAGTATAAATAAATGTATATACCCAGAGCAGGAGAGATGTGCGGCAGAGGTCCTCCCAATGTGGTGGAAGTTTGACCGAATAAAGGGAGACCTACAAAGAGAATGTTGTCTGTTTATGTAATAGGCTTCTGCGCAGAAGGACCGAATCAACAGTTTACAATCAAGTGACGTCCCAGTTGGAATCGGTGGCGAGTGCTTTCCTACCAGTGTTACTTATGCGCATAAGGACAAAGAATCAATACATACATTTATGATATGATTAGATATGTCATACAAGAGGGGCTTCACTCATTAAAGCTCATGGGACTTCCTAAATTGAAGGGACACTCTCAGAGATACCAACTCTCACGGTTTCGCCGTGTGACACACGCTTCTGCATGTTTTCACGCGCACTCACGCCGCACAACCAATTTCTCACGGCAAAAAAAATTCTGATTTTGGGCCGAGGCGCGTACGTTCCTTTTCAAACTCCCGACGATAGATGGCGCTAAGGAGCGCATCTGTAAACCTATTCGCTGCATAGACATCCTATGTACCCCAAAGAGTCCCGAAGTTAGCAACAGAAGAAGATTTTCAAACAGACACAACCGCGGGAGAAACTCAGGAGGCGCAGAGACTAAGGCAGACCTGGGCATCTGACGGCCCGCGGCTCTCACAGTCCGGCCCGCGTGAGGTCAATCAAAAATGAAACATAAATAAATAAGGTGCACGCCATGAATGCAATACAAACGGCACTGCTTTTACTTTGAAGGCGATTTATTTATGTGCGCGCGCACTACGGGCAGTGTTGCCGACTGTGTTGCCTCCCAAGGAGCCTCGCGCTGCAGTCTCCGCCTCCAGATTGAACATTAATCGCGCAAAGCCTCCGCGGATCTGACCTGCGGTCTGATCCACTATGGCAGAGCACTTTAAGTCAGGATTTTCACTCTTCTCTCAAAGAGGAGAACGTTCCTCACATGAGGAAAGATGCTCAGAAGATGTTGGTTCTCTTTGGATCTACCGACATGAGAACAAACATTCTAGTGATGAAGTTC
This sequence comes from Taurulus bubalis, assembly GCF_910589615.1. NCBI lineage: Eukaryota > Metazoa > Chordata > Actinopteri > Perciformes > Cottidae > Taurulus > Taurulus bubalis. The sequence goes on along the minus strand of NC_136606.1, from coordinate 21,612,897 downwards.
AACAGATCAGATCCTCTCTCTGATACCTGTCAGCTGTCCTTCATCTCCACCTCATTCAACCAGACTTCATGCTCTAGTTCAAGCAACACAGACTGGACTTTTATCACTGAGTAAGAACAACTGAACTGGAAAACATCAAAAGCACTTATTGCTTTTGTTTAACGTTAATAAATTGCTGGTCTTTAACATACATATTTAATGTACGGTTTACATTTTTGTTAACTTATTTGCATAGCCTTATTGTAACATGTATTCTTACTAGTAGCAGCTCAAAACAGTATAATTTACAGTTTTTTAATAAAGTAATAACATTCATATTGAGTTAATTGAATTAAGTTCAGACTATTGGTTCGGCCCTCCACAACGGTCCACATTTCTCATGTGGCCCCTTGGGAAATGAATTGCCCGCCCCTGGACTAAGGTATGTTAATGACATGTGGTTCCCAAGCGCTCTTTGGTGACGTGGTTGATTATGTTACTGTCATCTGTCCATCATCGTATAAAGCCCGCCCTGACAATTTGATTGGTCCAAACAATTTTTGGTTTCTCCCCAACGGAGCAGTGCCAGACCGAACTTCCAGACCTCAAATGTTGTGGGCGGGGCTAAGTTTGGCTGGTACCATGCTACATCTTTAGCATACCACTAGCAAATCCACTAGAATGCATGAAATAACATCTACTTAAACCAAAATGTCCTGGGGTGGACCATCAGCTATGCCTTTGCTTCACAGAATGTAACCAATGTTGTCCATCTCCAGTGGGCCGCACCTATCAACGACTTTGGGCCCCACAAACCACCAGAATGCAGGGTACAACATGGGGACAACAGGGTACAACATGGGTACAACAGGGTACAACATGGGGACAACAGGGTACAACATGGGTACAACATGGGAACAACATGGGGACAACAGGGTACAACATGGGGACAACAGGGTACAACATGGGGACAACATGGGGACAACAGGGTACAACATGGGGACAACAGGGTACAACATGGGGACAACAGGGTACAACATGGGGACAACAGGGTACAACATGGGGACAACAGGGTACAACATGGGGACAACAGGGTACAACATGGGTACAACAGGTTACAACATGGGGACAACAGGGTACAACATGGGGACAACAGGGTACAACATGGGGACAACAGGGTACAACATGGGGACAACAGGGTACAACATGGGTACAACAGGGTACAACATGGGGACAACAGGGTACAACATGGGGACAACAGGGTACAACATGGGGACAACGCCAAACTAATTCAAATTTCCTGATATTTGAGCCACCAACGTGTGTGGCTGCGTGCGCGGAAAAATGTTGGTCACCCCCGACAAAATCTCACTCCAAGGTTTTTTGAAAAGTTGGCAGCTCTGCACTCTTTGCTTGGACAGACAGGAAAAAGCGCAGACTAGGTAATAACATTTTTTTCAATAAGTGTGGTATACATATCTCATACTAATTATACTAAAGCAATAGTTGTTCAACAGGAAGAGGCCGATCATGCTCTCCCTCAAGTCATAAACACAGTATAACACAGGAGTAGCGTTTAATACGTTGTTCCCTCTACACCCAGTTCAACTCATTTCATACTGGCACTCAGAGCTGGTCACTAGCTCACTCAGCGTCAAACTAGGACGCTCCATTACGGTCGCAGTAAACACTTGGTTACCGCTGTCAATGGAAACGCTTACCGTAAAAGTTGGGTTACAAGCCGCTTCTACCTCCGGTGGGTGTCTCTGCTGCTGCTGCTACTGCCGCGTCCCCTCTGCCCGAGTCGGGTCTTGAGCCGGTGGTTGTCGGGGAGCTAGCGGAGCGCTCGCTGGCTACAGCGAGGAGCTAACGGACCGAAGGTAGTAGCGGCTTGTAACCCGACTTTTACGATAGTTAGGTTTAGGAAAAACATCATGGTCGGGCTTAAAATAAGCACAAAAGCAAGTCAACGTAAACAGTGTGACATAAGTACGAAAACCTATGTAATAAATAACTCAACAACACTTTGGGACACGAACACCGGTCTCCTGGTTTAAAGGCCTGTGTTAGACAAATATCTTATTCACAACTATTTCATAACCAAAGATAAAGTTACTACAACAAACTTACATTTTATGTTGAAGAAAAGTGGTAGTGTTCCCAAGCAGCCTTCAGAAAACCTCAATAAAACAGCAGCAGGGTCTGACATTCTGCCCAGCTCAGTCCTGGTCCTGGTTCTCCTGCGCCCCCCTTACCTCCAGCGGCCCAGCGGCACGGCCAGGGTCTCCAGCGGCGCGGTGTCGGTGTTGGACCCCGGTCCGGAGGAGGAGCTGTGGATGTCGGGCGTGGGCTCTCCACCTCCTGGCGGAGTCGAAGGCGCAGTTTGAGAATGTTAAAAGTTCCTCAGAGGTACTTTTCTAAATTAGTTTACGCTAAACGTTTAAGTAAAAAAACTAGCCAATCAGCCAATACATCATTATCTCTTTAAATTACAGTTTATAGCCCAGCAACACACTAATGTATCTCAGTGAGATGAGTCCAAGGAAATGAGCTGGTGTTGTTTATAAGCCAATGGAGTACCTTCTGTGTATAATTCAGCAGCTACTGGCTTTTACGTCTCCAGGCAACCATTGCGCTGCAAAACACTTTTAATACAGTTTTTAGACACATTTATATTGTTTACGAATACAATATTCATAATTGTATCGGCCTCCAAAAACTCAGAGTTGGATTGAATATTAAAGTCTAAGTAGGCAAGTAAAGAGATAAATACAATATGAACGCATGTGTGGGAAGAAATAATAAAGATACAAAGAACGGACAAAGAAACGGTCAAGATGATTGGGAATGATTCAAGCAATCTGCTGGTAATCTGAGTCTACAAAGAGAACATTTAGGATTGGAAGAATTAAATGATAAGGTTATTTGAAATGTGTTTGAAATGTATTCAACAATCAATGCTGATTGTGCCAGTAAACAGAGTTAAGCTGAAGAGAAAGAGAGACAGATAAAGAAAGTGGATGAGAAAGACGATAAGTAAAGGAGTGTGAATGTTAATGTGATACACAGGTAGCAGGTGGACAAGTGGATCGGCCTTAGATGCTTTCAAGCCCAAAGCTAATGGAAGGATCGGGGGTGGGGAGAGCCTCATTAGGGAGACAGCACTGGGAACACTCCGGATCCTAGTGCTGTTCTGCTGCTTTAGTAATTATTCCTCTTGTGGTTTTTAATGCTCTCCTGTGTGCTGCACGTACGGAAACTTTGATTGTGGTGGAAAACAAAAAGCGCTTCATCATCTGGAGCTGGTCGCAGAGTCCCTGTGGTTGAAGCTTCCTGTGGAACTCGGATGTCAAATGGCTTTAACACTAATTATAGTGAATCTGGACCGATCAGCCAATGACCACGTCAACCCTAACAACGTTTTGATACTTCCATTGTTTGGTCTGGTTCCAGCAGGTTAATATCAGGGACATGATCCACCTTAATCTCAACTCGAACTGGGTATCATTTAAATAATGTAAATGCCAGTACCAATACCAGTGCCCTTAAAAGTGATACTGATACCAATAGATCCTTTCTTAACATTTGATACCTGTTAGTGTGTGTGTGTGTGTGTGTGTGTGTGTGTGTGTGTGTGTGTGTGTGTGTGTGTGTGTGTGTGTGTGTGTGTGTGTGTGTGTGACACAGGCAGGACAACAACATGAGTCCCTCTGGATGAGGAGGAGACACGGGAGGAAGAGCCAATGAACAAAACGTGAGTGATACTGGCTAGCTAGCAATGCTCATACAGTGTTTTACATTGCTAACGGCGTCGCTAGACCCACATTGCTTATAATCCATTTCCATGAAGTGAAGAAACACAGTGAAAGGGTAAAAGTTCTAAGATGAAAACGTGGACAACTCAGAGACCGGACAACCTAAAGCATGCTCCTCATTATGGTCTGTTTGACTCTAAATGAATCATAATTTACTAAATGAACATCATGCTGTATTGAAAAAGAGATTGAGACCATATACTCATGTTTACTGAAATCAAGAGAGAAGTAGAGTCATTTATATAGACCAGAGGAGTCGCCTCCTGATGGTCAGTGGAGAGAATGCAAGTTCATGGCTCTTCTGCATTGGTTTCACTTTTCAGAACTAGAGGTTCTGGCTTGTCTACATATAGTGCCCCCCTAGAGGGCTTCATGGGGGCAAATTGTCATTCCTGATTCTGTGGAAAACCTACCCAGAGAGAGAAAGAGAGAGCGAGAGACCCAAATTCTAAAGGCTCCCAATGACAGACGGACCCGATCCTAAAAACCTTTAGACATGGGGCGCTCACACACACCCTAACGGAGATTGAACACCAACACTGGGAGCACCATATTGATCAAAAAGAGAACCATTTAGATTCTTTGCCTCAAAAAAAGATGTTTCTCCTGTAATGATGATGTTGCACCACCTGATCAGGGCTTATACACTCTCACTTGCATCTCGAGCAATAGACAGGGCCCTACTCAAGATAATTAAACTGCCTATCATCTTAATTTGGTCTCAGGCTCAGGTCCGGGGTCTATATTCGAGAAAATCAAGACGACCTTTGAATGCCTCTAAGACCTTCAAAGACCTCTGCTGTGTGCATGAATGCATCAGAGCGAGGGCTTCTCAAGTCGGTAGGGTAGGATGTGGGGAAGGGGTGTTTGGTATCCTTGCACAGCTGAGGTAACCCAGCTTCTAAACATGGGATAATAAGAAACTTGTGATAAACTCAAGGAAGTTTAACAGATATTATTTCCTATTTTTCAGTGCACAGTTTCACGCTACGGACACCGGACCCCCTGGAGAGAAGGCCGATATTAGAATAGGAATAATCCCGTATAAGTCCCACAGTGGGGAAATGTATTCTCTGCATTTTGACCCATTTTTAGTATTTCAAGGAGCAGTCAGCTGCCCCTAGTAAAGCGCCCGGGGAGCAATTTGGGGTTAAGTGTCTTGCTCAGGGACACTTCGACATGCAAGCTATGGGAAGACTGGGGATAGAACCGGCTACCTTGTGGTTGCAGGACGACCACTCATCCCCATGAGCCCTAACAAGCCCTTCAATCCTTTTTCTTACACTGAATTCCAGAGCTGCTTGGAATGTGCTGAAGGCCCTCACGCAGCCAACTTTGAAAAAGAAAGAAACTCTGTATTCAACAAATATGGCAAGAGACGTGGGGCCGAGCCGACACCAAGAGTGCTCGATGACACCCAAGAGCTCCAGAATCGACTATCCCCCTATACCTTCCAGCTCAACAATTTACTTTGGCCGTAACCTATGCAAATCTCCTACGGAACTGCAAAAAATGGGTTTTAAATGACCAAAATGATTCTGAAGGCCACAAGGACGTCCACAAAATGGGACATCACTAGCATACATGATGCAGGGGAGACGGTGACTGCCGAGAGCAGCTGGATGTGGACTCAGCGTGCCGCCATGTCTTCTTTTGCTTAAGTCGTTATCTCGGCTCTTCAGCCCTGTATTTGCATTCTCATTTATCTCACTAATTGATTAGTAATGGACATTTTTTGTTTGTTGCTGCCAAACAAAATCTTGGACTCAATTAGATTTCACAGGTTACAGGGCAACTCTCTGAGAGGTGCTGATAATTACACCCACTCGTAACAGCAGGTTAAAAATGATTACGTTTGAAGGAGTGGACAACTGCAGTCGCATTTGTTGCAGTGTGTGTTGGCAGCACAGACATTGGGGACATTCTAGGGAGTCATAGTAAAAATAAAAGAAGCACGAAGAGCCTTGTACCATCTGTCTATCCCGACTCACAAACACTCTCCCTTTAGATATTTAGGAGTGATCCGCTTTATACCGACATGCCTTTTTACATTGAGAGATCATTTTTCCATGTAAATATATTGCTAATACACTGAACAGTGTTTATGTTGGTTTTTTATGTCACCTGCAAGAGGCTGTAGAAAAAGACAACTTGTCACATTGGGGCAAAAATGCAGATAGGCACGGGGGAACAGAGGGATGATTCACAGGGATTTTAATTCAAAAGAAACCAAATTTACAGAGCGGCTGAGTCCAACAATGAGTAACTAAAAATCCAAGAAGCAAAACGACACGAAACAGGAACAGATTAATCAGGACATGTGCACCATCAAAGCACAGAACATAGCTGGGAACAAAGCAGCGACTATAGCATGGAACATAGCAGGGAACATAGCAGGGAATATAGCAGGGAACATAGCAGGGAACATAGCAGGGAACATAGCAGGGAACATAGCAGGGAATATAGCAGGGAATATAGCAGGGAACATAGCAGGGAACATAGCAGGGAATATAGCAGGGAATATAGCAGGGAGCTTAGCAGGGAACATAGCAGGGGATATAGCAGGGAACATAGTAGGGAACATAGCAGGGAACATAGCAGGGAATATAGCAGGGAACATAGCAGGGGATATAGCAGGGAGCATAGCAGGGAACATAGCAGGGAACATAGCAGGGAATATAGCAGGGAACATAGCAGGGGACATAGCAGGGAATATAGCAGGGAACATAGCAGGGGACATAGCAGGGAACATAGCAGGGAATATAGCAGGAAACATAGCAGGGAATATAGCAGGGAACATAGCAGGGAACATAGCAGGGAATATAGCAGGAAACATAGCAGGGAATATAGCAGGGAACATAGCAGGGAACATAGCAGGGGACATAGCAGGGAATATAGCAGGGAACATAGCAGGGAACATAGCAGGGAACATAGCAGGGGACATAGCAGGGAATATAGCAGGGGACATAGCAGGGAATATAGCAGGGAACATAGCAGGGAGCATAGCAGGGAATATAGCAGGGAGCATAGCAGGGAACATAGCAGGGGATATAGCAGGGAGCATAGCAGGGAACATAGCAGGGAATATAGCAGGGAATATAGCAGGGAACATAGCAGGGAACATAGCAGGGAATATAGCAGGGAATATAGCAGGGAGCTTAGCAGGGAACATAGCAGGGGATATAGCAGGGAACATAGTAGGGAACATAGCAGGGAACATAGCAGGGAATATAGCAGGGAACATAGCAGGGGATATAGCAGGGAGCATAGCAGGGAACATAGCAGGGAACATAGCAGGGAATATAGCAGGGAACATAGCAGGGGACATAGCAGGGAATATAGCAGGGAACATAGCAGGGGACATAGCAGGGAACATAGCAGGGAATATAGCAGGAAACATAGCAGGGAATATAGCAGGGAACATAGCAGGGAACATAGCAGGGAATATAGCAGGAAACATAGCAGGGAATATAGCAGGGAACATAGCAGGGAACATAGCAGGGGACATAGCAGGGAATATAGCAGGGAACATAGCAGGGAACATAGCAGGGAACATAGCAGGGGACATAGCAGGGAATATAGCAGGGGACATAGCAGGGAATATAGCAGGGAACATAGCAGGGAGCATAGCAGGGAATATAGCAGGGAGCATAGCAGGGAACATAGCAGGGGATATAGCAGGGAGCATAGCAGGGAACATAGCAGGGAATATAGCAGGGAATATAGCAGGGAACATAGCAGGGAACATAGCAGGGAATATAGCAGGGGACAAAGCAGCGAGCATAGCAGGAAACATAGCAGGGAACATAGCAGGGAACATAGCAGGGAACGTAGCAGGGAATATAGCAGGGAACATAGCAGGGAACATAGCAGGGAATATAGCAGGGAACATAGCAGGGAACATAGCAGGGAATATAGCAGGGAGCATAGCAGGGAATATAGCAGGGAGCATAGCAGGGGACATAGCAGGGAGCATAGCAGGGGACATAGCAGGGAACATAGCAGGGAATATAGCAGGGGACATAGCAGGGAATATAGCAGAGAGCATAGCAGGGAGCATAGCAGGGAATATAGCAGGGGACATAGCAGGGAGCATAGCAGGGAATATAGCAGGGAGCATAGCAGGGAACATAGCAGGAAGGATAGCAGGGAACATAGCAGGTAACATGGCAGGAAGGATAGCAGGGAACCTAGCATGGAACATAGCATGGAAAATTGCAGGAAGGACAGCAGGTCATGTAGATGGGAGCATTGCAGGGGACATGGCAGGGAACATAGCAGGAAGCATAGCAGGGAACATAGCAGAAAAATAGTCCCCAACAAATGCAATATTTCTTACTGCCCAAATAAAGTTTGATTAAAAACTACAGTGACCAGCTGTTTTAGGAAATTACTGAGCCTTTTATATTATAGAAAGTGAGTTATTATCAGTGGGAACCAATGGGCTTGGAGCTGAGAGACACAGACAGGAAGTCAGAAAGGGTTTAATGACACAATTAGCAATTACAGGTGCTAAAATATAGTGGAATAGTAGCACAATTGAGGTTTCATAAGGTCTGTCTCAGTAATGTCTGTTGCAGAGACTCTAACCCTGTTACAGAGAAACATCTACCAAAAATCTGCACTATAAACTGGTAGATCCTAGAATAGAGTATTTTTGTGGTTCAACCCAGAAACTTAGCATCTGGTTCTCTCGAAAAGAAAATGTTTAGGATTATTGCAGAAAATAAGTTTAAACACAAGTTCTTGGTACTTACTTGTTTTTAGCAAGATAATCTTCCCAATTGAACACCACTCTTACTATTTTTGAAGCGTGAATGCAATTGCCAGAAGTAAAAAAGCTTTGTAAAAAAACTTTAGGCTGTAAACTATACACCACGGCCAAATGAGCATGCATATACACAATGAGACTCTGAAGGCAGACGATAGTAGTTCAAATCTACAGACATATTTTATATAGTGGAACAAAACGTTAAAATCTCTAAACAGCTTGTGTTTACCACAGATCTTATTTCAGGTATCTAACCAAAAACACATTTCAAAAACCACATTGACTTTGAGGTAACCAGACAGGCCTTCTACTCCCGTCTTCGACGGGACAGTAACGGTAAATCAACCATGACTGAAATGGCTAAATTTTTTCGGCACAGGAACGAGAAATTGGGTTTGAAGGTTTTTGTCTTAAACTGTGCAATTTCACATCATTTTGGACCATTATTATTACAATGGATAATGACCAAAAAACTTAAAGATAAAAATTGCTATACTTAAATAATGTGTCTATTATTTGTTATTTATCCCAGCCTTTGTGTGAACATGTAAATCTGCTGGGAATGTTTGCCTTGTGAAATCTTATTAATTTAGAGTAAAATGGCCATTCAATATATTTGTTCACAAATTGAAAACAAGGTTATCACGAGCAGTTCACAAATCATTTTACGAAAAGGACTTCAATCCCACGTCCACCGCAGCTCACAAACTAAAAGAGTATTCTGTAGGAGCACAAAGAGGGGATTTTTGCACTAAATAGATGGCACCACTCAGTGTGCATTGAGTTTCACCTATGAAGGGATAGCCTCAGGGATCCACGGACTTATTGGCATGTGAGCCTATACAGACGGACACAATATTTATTCTAATGAGATATTTTTGAACAGAAACTGTCCCCTGATTAATGTTCTGCAGTGTAAAAAAGAATTTCAATTTGTGCAAATCTATTCCATGCCCCGACCATACTAACATACAGTAGGTGGGCGGCCACACTGGCGGCTCACAGAAAGTCTCTGTTGTCTGACTTCTGTCTGCTTAAAGTCAATGTGGTGGGCAGAGCAGAAGTACGGCGAAACGAAAACACTGATGCCCGGACAGCTGTGCTGAATGAAAAGAAATGAAAGGATGCACCACACATCATAAATTAGCATGAATTAAATAAACAAGGCTAAGAGCCCATCTAGTGGCCCAGAGAGGCTGCCAATATTCATCATATAAGTTGAAGGAGGGATCAAACATCAGACTCACAATTGTGCTATTCCAGAGCTCTGCGGGTGCAGAGCTAAGTATGCTGCAGGAAAGGTCATGTGGTCAAAAGGGTTCAAAAGGAAGCTTTTATTATCGAAAAATCTGTCAGTTAGGTTGCAACATATGTAGCGTGCAAAATTGATATTTTTCTCTAATGGTTGTATTTGTATTGTTTAAAATAATAATAATTATAAAACCAAAAATGGGGGTGTTTTTTTTAATGATGGTGCTAAAGGAAAGGTCAGTGGGTCACCAGAAACATGAGGGTAAACCCTCGTGGAACCATGCATATACAATTTAAAGGGCACAAATTATGCTCATTTAAGATTCATACTTGTATTTTGGGTTTCTACAAGAATATGTGTTCATGCTTTAATGTTGAAAAAACGTCTGAAACGATCTGCTGTAGCCCGTCTTTAAGCACTCGTCTCAAAAAAGCCCAGTGTGCTCCGACTGGATATGCACCTTTGCAAAGATAGTTCAGCATTCAAGATGGATTTAAATCTCATTGTTCAAACCACCTCTGGTAATACATCCATCGTCCTCTGTCCTTGTGATAACAGCAGTTCAAGCTATTAACAATAGCCAAGAAAACAAAAACGTATTGCGATCAGATCTGTGATCCGACCTTCTGACCCATAATATGTGACTTAGTGTAAATGCAAGTATTTTAAAGTCGAAATGGCATGAACAATGCCTTCTGAACATTTTAAAATCACATCCCTGTGGACCTATTTAACAATATATCAACAAAACAAAAGAATTCAATTGAATCATCAAATGGTCTTTCTTCCTGGAAAACAAAATATGACGTGTGCTTGCGTACACTAGAACAAACAAATTTCAATAAAGTCATGACATCCAGCCATTAATCAATGCAACTTTTAGCGACGAGGCAGGTGCGTGTGGACCTCAGTCCTCTGTAGCTGCGTATCTCACTACATTCTAAGCCCATACACTTTTTAAGCCGTCCAATCAAATCAGAAGGATTTGATGTGAATCCCTCTTGTACCTGCCCACTGCTCAAATATTCAGTTTCACTGGATATGTCACCGTACAGAAGTAAAAGACGCTCTAACTACCACTTCACTGGGGCTTTCAATCTTATCTGGATTATTTCTGGATACCAGACACTTGAAAGGACTAAGGCCCTAACACCCCTCAGTCAGGGAGACACCCACAACTCTGGATTTGGAAAGCCCCTGTGAGAATGTATAGATTGTGCTTGACATCATCTTCATTCTCCCATCAATAAAATGTTATATTTTTTAGAGCAGACATGTGACTTGTCTGTATGTATGCTTATTTCAGTGTGAACAGATTACAACAATAGATGTAGATGTAGATACTTAGCTAGTTTTCTTAGTAACCTTACTAGTATATGTATTTTAACACAACATTATCTTTTCTTTTGATAAAATGACTAATTTTGGCCAAACTGTGACCGCTTTTTGGGCGAGTCATGTAGTAGGCGTGTCCTATCAAGACGCATTTTGAAGTGTAAACAGGGTCTTGCGTGCTACAGCCGACAGACAACAACTGGGAAAATGTCCCCTCTAAAATGTTTCCAAGAACATGGAAGAACATCAATAGAGACAAAATGTATGTCGTCATATAATTTAAAAGGAAGTTCTATACAAATTCACACTGACTAAAGTTGTCGGGGAAATTAGCGAGATCAACATTTTTGCGGAGGCTGTGAACATATTTATTTCTGCTGTATTGTTGGACATTTTCATTTCTGGAAGGGTCTATGAGTGTTGAAATGCCTTTGGTGCTAGCCTCAAGCGGCCATTTAAGGAACTGCAGTTTGTGGCGCTTCCTGTCGGCTTTATATTTCCGACCCTGAAGTTGACACTGAAGAGCTTCATGTGAGACACTGAAGAGCTTCATGTGAGACACTGAAGAGCTTCATGTGAGACACTGAAGAGCTTCATGTATGAGACACTGAAGAGCTTCATGTATGAGACACTGAAGAGCTTTATGTGAGACACTGAAGAGCTTCATGTGAGACACTGAAGAGCTTCATGTGAGACACTGAAGAGCTTCATGTATGAGACACTGAAGAGCTTCATGTATGAGACACTGAAGAGCTTCATGTATGAGACACTGAAGAGCTTCATGTATGAGACACTGAAGAGCTTCATGTGAGACACTGAAGAGCTTCATGTGAGACACTGAAGAGCTTCATGTATGAGACACTGAAGAGCTTCATGTGAGACACTGAAGAGCTTCATGTGAGACACTGAAGAGCTTCATGTATGAGACACTGAAGAGCTTCATGTATGAGACACTGAAGAGCTTCATGTAAGACACTGAAGAGCTTCATGTATGAGACACTGAAGAGCTTCATGTGAGACACTGAAGAGCTTCATGTGAGACACTGAAGAGCTTCATGTATGAGACACTGAAGAGCTTCATGTGAGACACTGAAGAGCTTCATGTATGAGACACTGAAGAGCTTCATGTGAGACACTGAAGAGCTTCATGTATGAGACACTGAAGAGCTTCATGTATGAGACACTGAAGAGCTTCATGTATGAGACACTGAAGAGCTTCATGTATGAGACACTGAAGAGCTTCATGTATGAGACACTGAAGAGCTTCATGTATGAGACACTGAAGAGCTTCATGTATGAGACACTGAAGAGCTTCATGTGAGACACTGAAGAGCTTCATGTATGAGACACTGAAGAGCTTCATGTGAGACACTGAAGAGCTTCATGTATGAGACACTGAAGAGCTTTATGTATGAGACACTGAAGAGCTTTATGTATGAGACACTGAAGAGCTTCATGTGAGACACTGAAGAGCTTCATGTATGAGACGCTGAAGAGCTTTATGTATGAGACACTGAAGAGCTTTATGTATGAGACACTGAAGAGCTTCATGTGTGAGACACTGAAGAGCTTCATGTGAGACACTGAAGAGCTTCATGTGAGACACTGAAGAGCTTCATGTATGAGACACTGAAGAGCTTTATGTATGAGACACTGAAGAGCTTCATGTGAGACACTGAAGAGCTTCATGTATGAGACACTGAAGAGCTTCATGTGAGACACTGAAGAGCTTCATGTGAGACACTGAAGAGCTTCATGTATGAGACACTGAAGAGCTTCATGTGAGACACTGAAGAGCTTCATGTGAGACACTGAAGAGCTTCATGTATGAGACACTGAAGAGCTTCATGTGAGACACTGAAGAGCTTCATGTGAGACACTGAAGAGCTTCATGTGAGACACTGAAGAGCTTCATGTATGAGACACTGAAGAGCTTCATGTGAGACACTGAAGAGCTTCATGTGAGACACTGAAGAGCTTTATGTATGAGACACTGAAGAGCTTCATGTATGAGACACTTAAGAGCTTTATGTGAGACACTGAAGAGCTTTATGTGAGACACTGAAGAGCTTCATGTGAGACACTGAAGAGCTTCATGTGAGACACTGAAGAGCTTTATGTGAGACACTGAAGAGCTTTATGTGAGACACTGAAGAGCTTTATGTGAGACACTGAAGAGCTTTATGTGAGACACTTAAGAGCTTTATGTGAGACACTGAAGAGCTTTATGTGAGACACTGAAGAGCTTCATGTGAGACACTGAAGAGCTTCATGTATGAGACACTGAAGAGCTTCATGTATGAGACACTGAAGAGCTTCATGTATGAGACACTGAAGAGCTTCATGTATGAGACACTTAAGAGCTTTATGTGAGACACTGAAGAGCTTCATGTATGAGACACTGAAGAGCTTCATGTGAGACACTGAAGAGCTTCATGTATGAGACACTGAAGAGCTTCATGTGAGACACTGAAGAGCTTCATGGATGAGACACTGAAGAGCTTCATGTATGAGACACTGAAGAGCTTCATGTATGAGACGCTGAAGAGCTTCATGTATGAGACACTGAAGAGCTTCATGTATGAGACGCTGAAGAGCTTCACGTGAGACACTGAAGAGCTTCATGTGAGACACTGAAGAGCTTCATGTGAGACACTGAAGAGCTTCATGTATGAGACAGTCATCCCTCAGAATAAAGACTGGTCCAAACACTGCACACCTGCTGAGAATTAAAACAAATGTCTCTCCATTTAGCAGATGCATTTAGGCCTTTTGTGCTGGTCCTTTTCTGAATAAAACACTATTTACCGCTGCATTATCATTATGAGGGAATGTAAGCGGAGGATGAAAAACAATGGGATAGTTAGGGGGAAAACATTAACACAAATATGAAACAATGTGCGAGCCGGAAAAAGAAGGGTTGCCCTTCAACAGAAGAGCCCCTCTGGCCTGCATGCAGTCCTAATTAGAAGGCAAAGCTTTTTGACAGTAAATCGATTTTTAATTGTTCAGTCCCTGCATTCATCCAGGTGGCCAAGTTCCCCCATTTAATCTCTTTCTATGTCTGTTTCCTGAAAAAAAAGAGCAATTCATGCAGCATTAGACAGTGAGGATGGATGGATGGAGAGGCGCGGGAATCACCTGACAAACATAAGAGTTGAGCCGTAATTGTCAGTAATGCTTTCCTACTGTAGTCATTTTAGACGCGGTACAGGGCAAACAGTCACAGTGGATGTTTTCAATTTGCTCAGATTTTTCTTCCTTAGCAAGAAGCCACTCAGGCCTGTGTGGGCTAATGGCCGTGACAGTGTGTAAAAGCAGTTTGACAGCAGTGATCTACGCAAGACATTGTTGAAGGAGGCCTGGGGGTCGCTGATCTGATTATTAGGATTAGGTGATTCTGATACTGTGCCAGTTATCTGGTGAGTGGAGGACGGGGGGAGTCTGTAGCAGGGTTAAACCAATACATCCATTTGTCAGTACTTTTATTGAGAATCAGCTGTGGTCCAATCCAGCTTTAACATAATGAGGTTCCTCAATCATATTGACAGGTAGTCAATATGTTTATTATTGTTGTTATATGTCAGATCAAACAATGTGATCACTTTACTGAGGGAGGATTGTTAAAGACAACCCTGGATTAAAACCTGCCTCACCCCGTTTCAAATGTCCCTTTGAACATTATAAATACTTACAACGGTACGTAAAACAACGGTACATAAAACAACGGTACGTAAAACAACAACGCTATGTAAAACAACAACGGTACGTAAAACAACGGTACGTAAAACAACGGTACGTAAAACAACAACGCTACGTAAACAACGCTACGTAAACAACGTTACGTAAACAACGTTACGTAAAACAACGCTTCGTAAAACAACAACGGTATGTAAAACAACAATGGTACGTAAACAATGCTACGTAAACAACGGTACGTAAACAACGGTACGTAAACAACGGTACGTAAACAACGCTGCGTAAACAATGCTACTTAACAACGCTACGTAAACAACGCTACGTAAAACAACAATGGTACGTAAACAACGCTACGTAAACAATGCTACGTAAAACAACAACGGTACGTAAAACAACGGTACGTAAAACAACGGTACGTAAAACAACAACGGTACGTAAAACAACAACGGTACGTAAACAATGCTACGTAAAACAACAATGGTACGTAAAACAATGGTACGTAAAACAACGGTACGTAAACAATGCTACGTAAAACAACAACGGTACGTAAACAATGCTACGTAAACAATGCTACGTAAACAACGGTACGTAAAACAACGGTACGTAAAACAACGGTATGTAAAACAATGCAACAACGTAACAACGTACGTAAACAACGGTACGTAAGACAATTTCGACATTCAACATATCTGTGGTTTGCAGAAATGTACAATCCCAACATTGTTCAAGGGCGAAAAATAATTCAAGCCTAGACTTCACTAGGCTTGAATTATTTCCATATCCAAAATGACCAGTAAAACCAGGTGTGCTTCAGTGAACCAGATACATACATCACTGTATTTCTATTGGTTCTCATAACAAAAGAAGTCACATGAAAGTAAATAGTAAAATTTTGGTTGTCTAAAAATTTTCTGAACATGTTCAGTTTTCGGTCGTACTTAACTGCCAGCTGTCACTTATGGTGGCAAAGAACCAAGATGGCGTCAACAAAAAAGACAAGATGGCTGCTGCAGAAAACGAAGCCGACCAACATTCTAAACACAAGGCTTCAAAATAGCAGTCCACAAACCAATGAACGACGTCACAGTGACTACGTCCACTTCTTCTATACAGTCTGTAGTTGTCAACCACCTTGTGTTTAAAAAAAGCCCCAATCAAATCAAGCTAATCATTATGTGCATTGTGCATTGTAATCATTGTGCAAGCAAAGCCAGGATAAATCAGTAGTATTATCAGAATCATAAATATGTACCAACAAACTGAATGTGAATGAAACAATGAAACACAAAAAAAACTATGTGCTGAAATTAAAATATCTGAAACCTGTTGAACAAGTAGCAGCAAATACCAGACTGCCAAAATACTCCCTATTTGTGTTACCACTGCCAGGCTAAAGCCAGAGCAGTGACCGACGTGACGTTGGATTTCAACACCTGCTCTGATGGAGCGCACAGCATCACAGTGAACCCCGGGCAAAACCCAGCCACCCAGCACGGCAACGATCATCATCATCAGAGGCACGGAAACTAGACATCTCTCTACTGGTCTAACACTCACAAAGCTCTGACAACACACCCTCCTCCTCCCCCTCCTCCTCCTTCTCCACTCTCCCTGCTTTCACTGGGAGAGAAAAAAAGCAGCCACACTGAGCCTTGGAGGAGGCAAAGCTTTATTTTTTAAGATCAATCAGACAGACAAACTGGTATGAAATGGCAGAGAGATAATGCAATGGTGTGGCATGGTGACCTTTAAACACGGCCCTGACGCTACATCCCAACCACTGAAAAACCCTGACCTTTGTGGAACCATTACAGAAGCCTCTAATCTGGAAGGTGGGGGACGGGGAGACACAAACACACACGTAATTTGTGCAGGCACACACACACCAAATATAAGCATGTCCTGCATCCGAGTCATGCACATGTACCAGACACGCGCACGGCACGCACTCATGTAGATGAATATATTTGCAGGTACGCACGCGCATGCATAAAAACAATTAACACGTGCGAGGTAGAAACATGCAATCAAGCTGAAACCTGCGTGCGCACACACGCACACACGCACACACACGCACACGCGCACACACACACACACACACACACACACACACACACACACACACACACTGCAGCCTTCCTGTTGGCTGCAAAGGCCAGATGTGATAATGGCTTCCTGTATGTAAATGCTGCCTGCTGGAACGCCTCTCCCCTGCTCCTCAGTATTCCACTCAGGCGGCGCTCGCATCGCTTTGAATTGCAAAATGCCAAAAGTGGAACGACACATTGTTTGTAATGCCATTGCCGCTGTGCATTTAGAGAAAATACAGAAAAAATATCCCGTGGAGTGTTTGAATAGATAATTATGTGCGGCGCTGTGCGTGCATATGCGAGTGTGTACGTGCGCTGAGTGCAGACGGAACAATCTGACCCAGGCAAGTGGAAGACCAGCGGTAATTGTTACTGTAGAGGAGAGCATGGGTCGATAAGTATTGATTATCTTCTGTCCATTAGGAATAATTGGTGATGTTTTGAGCGAGCGACGTGATGACACATCGACGCAAGTGAGCTGGGAGTAAAACACCATCGATTCCGAGGAAAATGCACAATTTGACAGTCAGTTTAGTTGATGCGTCACGACTTCATCCACAGCTTTGCTTTACTGCGATCAATCGGTACGAGTGGAGACTCATTGTTGGGGATTTTACCCCATAGGAATTAAAAAAGCATGGACTTTCTTATTATCATGTGGATTCTTGTTTCTTGAGATGGGAAGCTTTTTCAGAATTTTTTTAATATTCAAGACTAATTGCTTAAGAGCTGTACAGAGGATCTAGTATATTATACATTAATGAAAACATTGTTGGAATATTATATTCAATTTATCTCAGTAAATCCCTCAGACTGTTACATTAAGAACTGGAACTGCTGCCAATTCAACGCATTTAAAGCTACTATGAACTATAATGTTGTGTTGATTATGGCGGTCCCTGTGGACAAAAGTGGTAGTGTTTCAAAGCGCCAGAGTCAATGCGCTTGTTTAAGAAAACCTCTCATTTTGCTGCAGCAGGCATCAGACAGTTACACTGGCTATTTCCTGGTTCTGGTTCTCCCGTGTCCCATCCCCAGCACTACGGGCTGAAGAGCTGGATCGAGGAGGATTGGACATGCTGGAGTTTGAGCTGAAGGAATTTCTAAAATGTTATCGGACTTTGAGCGAAATGGATTCAGAATGACGATATAGAAATAGCCAATCCTCTTGCATCAAAATTCTTCAAAGTGTTTGCTGTGCCAATAAAGAAAACTGACTAACCAACTAAACAGCAATTCTAAAAACGTGAATCACATTGAAACATTTCAAACATGTTACAAAGCTTTCATGCTACTCAGAGAAAATGTTTTATCGAGTTCCATTCTATTCAATTCAGTTTATTTTGTATAGCCCAGAATGATAAATTCTCCTCAGAGGGCTTTAAAATCTGTACACATAACATCCCTGTTCCAGGACCTCACATCGGATCAGGAACAACTCCCCAAAATAATCTAAAAAGAAACCTTTCACAGGGAAAAAAGGAAGAAACCTTCAGGAGAGCAACAGAGGAGGATCCCTCTCCCCGGATGGACAGAAGAATAGATGTCATGTGACCAGAATGAACAACATAACAGAGTTACAGCACATTCAATGAATATGACAGAAATTATTCATATAATGAGTAGTATATGCATGGAGTACGATCCAGATAGCCACGATCCATGAAGCAGAAGGAGGGAGAGAGGAGGGCATCAGCATGGAGAGGGTCTTTCACTCCATATTATGAACTCAAGATAGACATGTCTTACGATTGATTGACTAACCAACAACAGCATACCTCATTCACCGACTTCGCTGAAAAAAGTTGAATGGTTAGCTGTGTTGAAACCCCTGCATTCACTCAATACAATGGTTGTTCTCTATAATTCAACAGAAAAAGTATAACATATGTTGCCTTCACACCAAAAGCAGAGCAAGTGTTCACGTTGTGTTACGCGCCTGAGTTTACTCGCCGGACGATTAGTGGTTATTTACTTCATTCGCACTAGATGCACCAGAGAGGAGGAGTGGCTTATCTCCATGGAAACAGTTCATTTATCCACCATGGAAGAAATAACCACTATTTCTGCTTTGTTACATGTTGTGGAAGTCCCACAAATGTCGGAACAGCAAACCTACCAGGTGGTCCAACGTCTTCACTCACTGTTCTTTCTTGATCCTATTCCTATGTGCGTAGGACTACGTATCGTAGAGCAACGTATCCTCCATAGTTTCTGACTACACAACGGCATGATGACGGCAGTGATGACAGGCAGAGCATCTCAACGCTGATTGGCTTTCGCGACACAGTGTCACGTGAAATTCATGTGCCACCCGGCACAAATTCGTACAACTCGCATCCATTCGCGTCTTTGCATTCACTTTGTATGTAATCTACTTGCGTGAAAAATGTGCTTTGTTTTTGGTGTGAACGCAGCATTATCCACTCCGACCTAATGTCAGTTTGCTTCTCGTCACCCGCACCCCGTTGGCCAGTCAAAGAAGGACTACATAAGACAAACACATAAGACCGTGATGCCAATGCACAACGTCCACCTTGCTCCCAACTCGTTAAATACGGTCGCTTGATCGGTGACCCTCAGTGTCTGAAACCCATGAATCCACGGGACCATTAGACGCTCAGAGCCGCTCTCACCCAGGAGACCACTGTTCGCGTCCCGTGTCAAACCGTCATCGACTCTCTTACCCTAGTTTTGTTACTTAACTTCTGCACTTTACCAACATCAGTCGTGTAAGAAGTGTAGTTATTTTATGTAACAAACTGTTTATTATTGTTTGAACCCAAACAACGACCTTTTCCTGAGCCTAACCAAGCGGTCTGGTTTAGTGAGGTAAACCAGAAACCAAGCAAACCTACATTGGAAGTTTATTTCGAAAAAGACACATTGCGTCCCTGACACGTCCCAAACTGACTCTGGAGGCGTACGTGGAGCGTCACAGTGGGACGCGCCCGTATTTGAGAAGTTGGGCGTGAGAACATGTGGACCAGTCAGATCCACATGGGCCCTAAATCAAGCATAGAACAGCCAGGATGCCTTGTACATAAAGAATGTGTGGCTGTCCTATGAAGAACTCCAGATGTGAAAGAGCAAATCTTAACAGATATGTTATTTCTGCAATACTTGATGGTTACAGTTATTTGTTCCATACTTTTAGAGAACTATTGACACCAAAGGAAAGCAGAATGCACAAAGTGAAACAACACATGGATGGTGAAATGTTTTTTTTGAAAAACAGATTTTATTTGCTATTTTTTTTCTCATTGTTTCAGAGGTGTCGGTACATCATTCGTTTCTTTTCTCCCGCTCTATAATCTCTCAGATTTGTTTGTCTATGAAGGCCGGAGGTATGTGAGGACAGGACGAGGGGAGTGTGAACATACAGCTGTGTGATATAACCCCACAGTTTAAAGAACACAGAATAGGAGTCCACAAAAGGACTCATTTTTCTCGAGGTTAGGAAGTAAAGACTGTCTGCCTCTTTTTGGCATAGAAAAGCAATTATTATTCTAAGAATATGTTTGACTTTTTTTCCCCTCGCTTGCTGTGGACTGACAGAATGGTGGATGTGTGAGGCAGCAGCTGTGGTGATGAACACTGGGAGGGAGGGAAGGAGGGAGGGAAGTGCAGCCTGTGATCGACGACCAGGACGCCTCTATCAGGGCCGAGGCGAGACGCTCGGCTTGTGCAACAGTGACATCTTATGGTTCCTCCTCTGCTGTGTGCCGGAGCGGCCGGCCGGCCCAGCCGGTAAATAAAGATTATGATCACATTATGCAAATGGCGCTCCGTCTGTACACGGCTCCACCGTGTTAGCCCGCGCTCTCGCTCCCGTGTTGTGACAGTTATTTGAGTCCTGGAGGCGACGGAGAGTTTGACTGTGCAGCCGCGTGTTGACGAGGCCTGAAGGTGATGTAGGGAGTCGGCTCTGACAAACATACGCAGGAATACATCACGTTGTTTCAGGTGCGGGGCGCTGGCTGAGCATGAAATGAGCCCACACAGGTGAGCCCAAGCAGCCGGCAGGTAAAGGCCTGGGTTTGGACATTCAAGGATTCAAGGATAATGTATTCTGTAACACAGGTGGTGTGGGGGGAACAACCACATACATGTAGTCCACCATGCTTCACAACAAAAAAACAGAAGTGCATTCTGGTGGTGTATGTTTTGTATTTGCATTATGCAAACAGCAGCAACAGAAACACCAGTGGACTCTTTGGGCTGTTAATATGGCCGGTGTCTTAAAGTGGCAGCCATAAGATTTCGATTAGAAAAACTATGGAATTGTGCTTCTGAGTTTTGGCAGTCTGGAGTGTTTTTGTTGATTTTTTCTTTGATTGTTTTGTGTGACCTTAACTGCACCAGGGTTCAGCTTCTGCATTACATCATTTTCGAATCTTACTTCCGTTTTAGAGCGGAACTGAAGTGTCAGCATTATCATCCATTACTTGGAAGAAAACCAAACTGATATTAACTTTGAATATTTTTCAGGCGAGAAAGTAACCATTTTGATTCAAAATATGCGATCAATTTATCCAAATGTTTGGAAAGCGATGCAGACATTGTTGGAGCAGTGAGGAGCTGCTGACTGTGTAAAGAACCAGCCGGTCAACTGTTCGACTGGTTGTGATAACTCTCACTGCCAGAAGGGGTAGACGCAGGAAATGTGTTTTAAATAGAACTACCAATCTGGCAGATAGATATGTTGCTGAAAGACAGACTGTTTTAATTCTCTCTCCATTTACTAACATTTATTCATTTTCAACTCTAGGCAAACTTTTTTCAATCCTTCTGGCAGTAAAAGAAATGCACTATTCTTATCACACTTATTAGTTCACTAAGTAAAAACATGTACAACTCCCAGACCAGACAACGCTGTTAGAGACCTGTCAATCACCTTGTAGCCCCGCCCCTAAAGCATCCCCTGCTTTATGGTCTGTTTGACTCTAAATGACCATAATGTACTAAATGAACATCATGCTGTATTGAAGAAGACTTGAAACTAGAGATTGAGACATAAACTCATGTTTACAATGTTTACTGAGGGAATACATGAAGAGAAGTAGAGTCATTTATATAGACTTCTATACAACCAGAGGAGGTTTGATCCTTTATTTTTACCAGCAAGGTCGTACTCAGAATCAGAACCATGTATTTGCTAGGTATGTTTACACATACGAATAATGTGTCTTGGCGGATGGTGCGTACATTAGACCAGTGATGTTCTACCAGTGTGCTGTGAGAGATCGTCAGGTGTGCTGTGGGAAAATGTCCAATTTCACTTAATCGGTCCCAAAAAATATTATTTTGTTGCCGCAAATAATTTGCCTTTGTTGAGAGCCTGAGCTGCAATATAGTGGCTGGCCTAGTAATGACAAACTCTTCCATGCTAGTAGGTAGTGCAATAATTACCTACCATTATACTGTGTTATGCTACAATAGGACATTTTGTAACTTTTTTGGTTGTTAATGTGCTGCAGGATTTTTTTTATTGTAGAAAATGTGCTCAAAAAAGATTAAAAAACACTGCATTAGACAAACAACAACAATCAACAGTGCAACATAAACATTACATTTACAATAGAATATAAAATATAAAATGAAGTGCACAGACAAAAAGATACTGAGATATATAATACAATATCTCTTCTCCTGGTCGAACTGGGCAGCTATACTAGTGCAGGGGTGAATAACAGACTGCACTTTTTTAAACTCACAATTACAGCTCCAAACTGCAATATCAGCACAGTTTGGAGCATATTCATATGTTGTACTAATAATTGCTGTGTACTGAGGAAATAAAAGTCTGACTCCAATATTATGCTTCTTCCCCACTCCCTCTGAGGGCAGTCATTATATCCTTCATGGCGTTCTGTCCCATCAATTATTATTTATATAACCATTAGTTTTATGTTGTATTATTGGAGTCGATGTCACAGTAATATCTCCACCGTGGTTATATTTCCTTTGGTTTGAGTCTCGTGGAAAACTCAACAGCCCTTCAGATGTTCCTCCTGTGCCTGCCAGATGAATCATGGACTGATTTCCGCATCTGCGCGCTCTGCATGACATCTGCAATCACGTTTACAGCACTGTACCGGAAGTACCCTGGCTTCCCGCCAAAGTAAAAGCCTTCATTAGTTTTAAACGACTCACTTTATGATCACTCATCGAAATCAATCCGCCAATGTCTAAATACGTGTATGTAAAGAAAAAAAATATTTGGCTCCGGTTTTCGTTGCTCTCAATGACACACAGAAGAAAACCGAATAGACAATAAAGATACATGTACGTTAGTACTTAAAATATAAGAAACCGTCATGTTTTTCAGCTACTCCATGTCTGTATGTCCTGGACCATGAAATAGGTTATTAAAATGTGTTTGTGAACATTGAACTGGTCGTGATCCCTCCAGCGATCACAGTGACGACCTTTATTTTGAAATTGCTCAGCGGAAGTGCTACTCCCGGGTCGCTCTCGGAGTCTTTCCGCCGCTGTGAAGTTTTAGTGGAAGTTTACCTTTCTCCAGGTTTGTCCGATGAGCCGAGTGGACTCGTGACCGGCTGAGATGAGCGGACACACGGTCCCCGCGGACTTCTCGGGACACATGCTGGACCTGGACGAGGACGACGACCTGGAGGTGTTCAGCAAGGTAAAGAACGCCCGAAAGAGGCGAGAAGCGTCGGACTCTCACGGCTTCCATTGCCTTTCTTCCCCCGTGGATGTAAACCCCGACACCAACACGGCCACTGCCACTGTAACGTGTACAAGAGTGTAATCACACTTTGTACGTGTGGCTGCAGTCCGTGCGGAACGGGGCCGCCGACCCCACTCGGTCCTTTAAAGAGGAAGGAACCAACCGCCCCGGTCAGCTGATGACCGTGAGCCGCGCTGCACTATGGGAAGATGACCTGAAGTCCGTTCAGTTGTTCACTAAGTGTCTGTTTACTTGTTTAAACACCTTGCACCAGGTAAAAGAAGCACTTTTAAAGGCGTGTACTTCTCTATAGGACTCCTTTTCAATTCGGCATCGCTCCAAAGCAAAACTGAACATTAGGGCCACCTGTTGACCGAGCCAAGTCACCTCCACTTAAGCAGTTGGTGGCCATTGGTGGATTTTATACAAGTCTCTGAAGAGTTGCCAAAGGGCCAGAATTGTGTTTTGCTGGTCATGTGTTATGGAAAATACCGAGGACGCGTTATAATGTGACATTTCCATACGCAGTCCCACATTGTGCTGCACGCGAGGAAGATGCGTGTTTTATTTAGGAAGCCTAACACTATTCTTGCCAGGTTGTACCCGTGCCTTAAACTCTTCCCTGGAGTTAAAGATTGGAAATGTTGAAGAAGATGCATCACAAGACTGTTTAAAAAGAAAAGAAAGCTATACATGGCGGGCTATAGTGAGACTGCTTTAGTTCATGATGATGGATTGAACATGAGCTACATGCCATACAACAAACTACCATCTTAGCTACTTCATTGGTTCATTGAGTACAATCATGTAAATAGTCATTCTATGATGATAATTAAGTATTTTAATCGGTGTGGTGAATTATTCGATCTACATGTATATTATTAACTTGTGATATTCTGGTGTGTGTGTGTGTGTGTGTGTGTGTGTGTGTGTGTGTGTGTGTGTGTGTGTGTGTGTGGGGCTTGATTTGGGTCAGTCTGAACAAAGGGAGCTCTCACACAGGACTCGGCTTCAGTCTACTTCGTTGCAAATCATGACCAGGAAGTCCTTAAACACCGTGAGGTCACTTTATTGTGTTCAATCCAGTGCACGGGTTCTGCCATAAAGTCCACTGTATCCACGCCTCTGGTTGCCGTTGAGCCCGTCATGAGGCAAGAGAAAAATGATTTCCAAACGGCCAATTTGCAACGATTTTTAAGCAATTGGCAACCACTTGTTGGACTTTAGTTGCCATCAGAGGCAACCACTCTGTGAACAGCAACAACGTGCTTAATAATGAATATGTCAAAGTGGTCGTCGTCAGAAAGGCCATTTGTTGCCAATTTCTCAAAATGGTTACTTATGGCAACCTGGCAACTGTTGCCTTTGAGCGCTGTCATGACCGAAAATAATAAAAGCATATCGGACTGCTGGGGGTTGTCTCCATGGACGAGCTGTTGGGTCTGTGAGGACATGGTGGAGCAGAGACGAGGGCCTGGGAATCCATGTCATATTCTTTGGTGTGCATTGCAGTAATTTGACAAGGTTTTTTTAAATTTTTATTTTAAGAATCGATATTGGTCAGATCGTTTGGGTTCAATCACCTTTGAGATGTTTTCAGCACTTCTCGTGAACTCACTGACGGTGCTGCGTTTGTCCCTGTCAAATAAACTAAGTGAGGACGTGTGTGTGTGTGTGTGTGTGTGTGTGTGTGTGTGTGTGTGTGTGTGTGTGTGTGCACACACACAAACAAGCGGTCTGTTTTATTTATGTGCATACACACACACACACATGCAAATCCACCGTTTAACTGGTGTAACAGTCTTTACCAAGGACACACGGACTAGAAGCAGCGACCTTCTGACCTGCTCTGAGCCACAGTGCTGCACTGTGGCAAGTACTCGTCACATACCGTGACGAGTCTGTGAAAACAAATAAATAATATTAAGTTATTATTGGCAGTATCTTAGATGTGATGATTGCATTATCAGTTGCCTCAATTCTCCGTTCCCATTGGTGCATAATGTCTTTAAAAACTCTCGACCAAAGGACTGATCTACAAGCACCGTCTGAAATGTGAGATTATTGGATCTTGAAACTAATTCAAAGATCTTATTTTCAGGTGGAAACAAACTGTGTTCTACAGAATAAAAAGAATAAAACAAAAGCAGTACAGCATAAGATGAAGATCGGTTTAGCATGGACACTTGCATCCTCACAGCCGTACACATCTCCCGGACAGCAGCCAGACGGGTCTCAGACGAGTCGTACTTGTGCATGATGTGTTTCTTCAGGCCAGGCTGACGTCATCTGTCCTTGGCGCTTCTCAGAAGCAGGAACCCTCGTTTCTGTCGCGCAGCTAGTCGTGATTGTTGTTATTGTTTACGACCTGGATCCCCTTTGGCTGGCGCCTCGGCGGCCGCTAACGTCATGCGGTCCACAGAACGGACAAAACCTAGGACATGCAGTACATGATGCAAAACAAAGTCAGAATAGTGCAGACTGGAGGTGGAAGTGACAAAAAGCCTTAGAGCCTCCCAGAAGGGATTGATATTATCTGTGAACTCACATCTCATATTCATGGACGACTGTATTGCCTTCATACAAACTGTAAATAAATAATTCCAGTTGTAAAAGCATTATCAAGAAACAAAGGTTGAATTTGATTTTACATATTTACTCAAATGAAACATTGCAAGACCAATTGTTCTTCTCTGTAAAATCCCAACACATTTTCATCAGTGAAATGTTTGTGACAGTCACGTGATAAAAATAACAGAATAAAAAGCTCAGGATTTTCCCCCAGAGAACAATGTTTTATGGAAGAAAGAAATGCATTATTACTAATACTAATACTGCGGTCACTCCTCAACATGAGCAGTGTGTAGCAATGGCTGCTCTGCCATCATGTTCCCAGATTGTTTATGACGGAAAGGGAGCTTCACTCTGTTGAACTTCTTGTTTTTGGAGTCCAAACAACTGGAGCAATAAATCTTCCATTTGCGAAGTGCGTGACGCCAATCCCACATCGTCTAGTTAAACTTTCATCTATATTACATCAATCATTTAAACGATAAGATGTGAAGGGGTTTCTGTAATATACTACAGCATTGGTGCATCTTTTGAGGAGCATTGATTTTTCCACTGCTCCTCCATATCGGTTGCTTGGAATGTTCCTAATCTCCCGTATCGCTGACTCTGCAGTACAGTCTGTGTGTGAGAGATGGACGCCACGGCTGTTAATCCACTCCGTTTCTTTCCCCTGAGCATATTTAACCTCAATCATATTCCTCTTACCCCACTCACCATATGGATAGGTGTGGATCTTAAAAAGCGCCCACAGGACCCAGATGGCTCCCTCAGTTAGCAGTCAAAGATAGACTGGCTGCATTACTGTTGGAAATTGACAGTCACAGTCTACTATGACAATACGCTCCTTGAAATGTGGGAGTTTTGTCCTATTGTGTGTTTCCACGCGATGAAAGCGCATTTTGGAAGCCAGTTAATCGAGTGTCTCGATCTTTCTACTATTTCTTGGACCAGTGACCAACCAGGAAAGACTCACGTTTTTTTAATCTCGGCCAAGAAACAGTCGTCTCTTTGTTGTCTCTTTTACACTTGTTTTGTGTTTTTGCACAATGAAACTAGAGCTGCCCCCTGCTAGTCGATTACTCAACCAGTCATTCGTTTTTTTATGCATTTTAATGGAAAATGACGAGGCGGCAACCTCCGGTTCTGTTGAGTGAAGCTGATGTGGAAGTGTCTTAAGGCTGCATTCTCTCCTGACCACCAGGGGGCGACTCCTCTGGTTGTATAGAAGTATATGCTTCATGTCTTAAAGCTGCATTCTCTCCTGACCACCAGGGGGCGACTCTTCTGGTTGTATAGAAGTATATGCTTCATGTCTTAAAGCTGCATTCTCTCCTGACCACCAGGGGGGCGACTCCTCTGGTTGTATAGAAGTATATGCTTCATGTGTTAAAGCTGCATTCTCTCCTGACCACCAGGGGGTGGCTCCTCTGGTTGTATAGAAGTATATGCTTCATGTGTTAAAGCTGCATTCTCTCCTGACCACCAGGGGGTGGCTCCTCTGGTTGTATAGAAGTATATGCTTCATGTGTTAAAGCTGCATTCTCTCTCTTGACCACCTGGGGGTGGCTCCTCTGGTTGTATAGAAGTATATGCTTCATGTGTTAAAGCTGCATTCTCTCCTGACCACCAGGGGGTGGCTCCTCTGGTTGTATAGAAGTCTATGCTTCATGTGTTAAAGCTGCATTCTCTCCTGACCACCAGGGGGTGGCTCCTCTGGTTGTATAGAAGTATATGCTTCATGTGTTAAAGCTGCATTCTCTCTCCTGACCACCAGGGGGCGACTCCTCTGGTTGTGTAGAAGTCTATGCTTCTTGTGTTAAAGCTGCATTCTCTCTCCTGACCATCAGGGGGCGACTCCTCTGGTTGTATAGAAGTCTATGCTTCTTGTGTTAAAGCTGCATTCTCTCTCCTGACCACCAGGGGGCGACTCCTCTGGTTGTTTAGAAGTCTATATAAATGACTCTACTTCTCTTGATGTATTCCCTCAGTAAACATTGTAAACATGAGTTTATGTCTCAATCTCTAGTTTCAAGTCTTCTTCAATACAGCATGATGTTCATTTAGTACATTATGGTCATTTAGGCTTTAGGGCGGGGCTACAAGGTGATTGACAGGTCACTAACAGCGTTGTCTAGTCTGGGAGTTGCCTGTGCTTTTACTAATAAGTGTGATAATAATAGTTAAGAAGGGTTGACAAAAGTCCGCCGAGAGAGTTGAAAATGAATAAATGTTAGTAAATGGAGAGAGAATTAAAACGGTCTGTCTTTCAGCAAGATGGCTATCTGCCAGATTGGTAGTTCTATTTAAAACGTATTTCCTGAGTACGCCTTCTGGCAGTGAGAGTAGTCGAACATTTGACCAGCTGTTTTTTACACAGCCAGCATCCTCACTGCTCCAACAATGTCTGCGTCACTTTCCAAACATTTAGAGTTGAATAAAACGATAAAGCAGGGTATGCTATATGGTCGATAAAGCATACCCTGCTTGACGTATACGACGTCTCTACGTCAAGAAACTGATAATACGAGTACATTAGGTGGTCAGGTTTAAGACTGCGGCCTCACGAAGCACAAACTCAAGAATAAAAATGCACACCAAGGCATTCATGAACCCCAGGAGCTAAATCTAGTTCAGTCTTTGATTCCTGTTTCTTCCATTTCAAGCTTTATTCAACATGTAATACAAGTTTTTTTGTTCTGCACTTTCTGTCCCGACAAAGTGCAGAACATCTCTTTGTCTACGATAGTTTGAAGGTGCAACGTGTTAGTTTAAAACATTAACACATGAACAAACATTATCACCAGTGTTAGCTTGAATGAGCATGCTAAGCCAAGCTTGCTCCCAAATTAGCCTTAGCTAGCTGGGAGCAAGCTTTAGGGAAAGTGACCGTAGAACTCGCATTTGCTAACAACATGACTCACAGCTGCTTCCTCTCATTGGTCCAGAACACGTCGCTGGCAGATGGCAATCCCATGCCCAACTCTCCCAGCTCCATGGTCAACCAGTACAGACTGGAGGAGGCGGACGAGGAGGGGCCGCAGGATGCCGACGCCAAAGACATCTTCATCACCGTCGATAACCCAGAGAGCCAAGTCACTGCCATCGAAACCTTCATCATGTACAGGGTCGCCACCAAGGTGAGCAGGTCCTCATTTAGCCGGGTCCCGGCTCTGCTGGTCTTGGGAAGGGGAACTTTCCTTTCAGGTTTTTATCATAATCTCTGTTTATATCCACACACCTGCATGAATGTTTATATCCACACACCTGCATGAATGTTTATATCCACACACCTGCATGAATGTTTATATCCACACACCTGCATGAATGGTTATACCCACACACCTGCATGAATGTTTATATCCACACACCTGCATGAATGTTTATATCCACACACCTGCATGAATGTTTATATCCACACAACTGCATGAATGTTTATATCCACACACCTGCATGAATGTTTATATCCACACACCTGCATGAATGTCTATATCCACACACCTGCATGAATGTTTATATCCACACACCTGCATGAATGTTTATATCCACACACCTGCATGAATGTTTATATCCACACACCTGCATGAATGTTTATATCCACACACCTGCATGAATGGTTATATCCACACACCTGCATGAATGTTTATATCCACACACCTGCATGAATGTTTATATCCACACACCTGCATGAATGGTTATCCTCTCTCCCCCCCTCTAGACCACGCGGGGCGAGTATGACTCCAGTGAGTATGACGTCCGCCGGCGCTACCAGGACTTCCTGTGGCTCCGAAGCAAACTGGAAGAAACCCACCCAACACTCATCGTCCATGTACGTATCGGCTGCTGCTCCACACACCTGAGAGGTTTCCGCTCATTTACCGCAGGTCACACATTGACATCACTGCCAGACAAGTTCCAAAACTCTCTGCAGGGTTTCTTATTTTCGGGGGATTCCTCTATTTTTTTCCAGAAACTTGCATATTTAATTTGTGAAATAAGACATCCCCGCCTCCAAAGTCAACCTGACCAGCGAGTGAGGCTTAAGTTGTGAGTGTGTAAGGAGGGTCGCGCTCGCCGGACCTAATTTTGTAGCACACACAATACTTCGTCTCACAGGCCTGGTTCCTGTGCACAGGTTGAGATTAATGAAACGCGTATGCATGCCACACGTACAACCTAGTACTCTCAATAACTACCTGGATCCTTGTCTCGCCGTGCCCTCAGCCGCTGCCGGAGAAGTTTGTGATGAAAGGCATGGTGGAGCGCTTCAACAACGACTTCATCGAGACCAGGAGGAAAGCCCTGCACCGCTTCCTCAACAAGATCTCCGAGCATCCCATACTGTCTTTCAGCCAGCACTTCAAAGTCTTCCTCACAGTGCAGGTGTCTCTCTCTCGCTCCTACACACACACACACACACACACACACACACACACACACACACACACACACACACACACACACACACACACACACACAACAACTCCATTTCCCAGGGACCAGGAAGTTGGTTTTCCTGATAAAGCTCTTTGTATCAGTGTAAAATACTCTGACTCTCAATGGGTTCGTCAGTGAGCTTTAGAGATGTTGCTAGTTGTATTTGTGATCTTTGGGCAGAGCCAGGCTAGCTTGCTTCCAGTCTTTATGCTAAGCTAGGCTAACCACGTCCAGTTCTGTTCAGCTCTGAACTGATGATATCATCTTCTTATCCCACCCTC
Organism: Taurulus bubalis; assembly: GCF_910589615.1. Classification (NCBI taxonomy): domain Eukaryota; kingdom Metazoa; phylum Chordata; class Actinopteri; order Perciformes; family Cottidae; genus Taurulus; species Taurulus bubalis. Next base: position 21,581,973 of record NC_136606.1, on the reverse strand, counting down.
AGAAAGAGAGCAAGTGTGTCAGTCAGGAATCAAGCCTGCAGAACGTTTGAGCTAAAGGTATTATTTCCCGCTAAGCTACATGAATATCATCCAATTGATGTCTTGGAGTCAAGTAGTTGCAGCTCATCAGAAGTTCCCTCATCATTCAGCTTCTGACATCTTATTCATGCTCTCTAAAAAGACCCTCATATGGAATGCATTCAGTGTGACCCTTAATGAACTCAGCTTGATGCTCAGCTTCATTGAAGCCACGGTGTGTTTTCCCCTGGCAGGAGTTGTTGCCCCACAAGAAACAGGGCCCAGGCTTCCTGAGCAGGATGGGGGAGACGGTGAGGGCCGTGGCCAACTCGGTGCGAGGCCTGAGGAGCCGGCCAGAGGAGTTCAGTCTGATGCAGGAGTACGTGGAGGACTTCAGTAGCAAGATCTGCTCCGTGGACAAAGTCACCCAGAGGATCATCAAGGAGCAGAGAGGTAAAAGACTTCCAAAGACCCAGCAGGGCTGTGGAAAATATAGTTATGAAATAAAAGACCTGCATGCAATGTTTTTACTGTGAGGAATGAAACCATCTCAATTGAACACGGAGGCATCTTTATGACCTACACAAGTATATGATGCCATCAGAGAGAAGCTTGGCTATTTCTATATAGTTTTTCTTAATGCTCGTCATCAGGTTCACCAGAAACTCCTCCTCCTCTGTTCCTCCAGAGTATCTGGATGAGCTGAAGCAGTACAGCCCCACCTACGCCCAGTGGGCGGAGTCAGAGGAGCATCTGGCGGAGCCCCTGAACGGTGTGGCCAGCTGCGTGGAGCGCTGCAGCACGGAAGCGGACGAGCAGATCCAGCATCTGTCCGAGGTCCTCGTCCCCGCTCTGCACGAGTACGTCCTCTGCACCGAGACCCTGAAGGTGAGACCGGGACGCAAAACCAGCCTCCGTGTCAATCCACGAGCTCGCAATGTGACGGCACGCCATCACCTGCATTATGAACATTTCTCTTTAGGCAAAGTGTGTTTTAAGTGGAGAACAGGATCAACCAGTTCCCACTATTAGATTAGCTTCGTCCACTCAACATTTACCAGACTCAATAAAATGACACTATATGTTATGTTACATTATATAATTTATTCATCCAGATGAAAACATACAACAAACAGATAAATCCACTTCTAGATCGAGCCACAATTTGCCTTTGCCAAATACAACAAATATTTACTGGGTGGAGCTTGAACGCATCATAACGTTATCCGTTGGCCAATAACAATTAACAGCATCCCTACTTCTAGACATCTGACTGTAACGGCCCAGAGGTGAAGACTCTGTTCACGGCAAGGACCTTTTTTAGGGATCTTTCCTGGGTCCTAACCTGAGGAACCAGACTCTGGATTCAGTCCCTTGGCCGTGCCGTCCAGCGCCAGACACCCTAACTCTAAACCCAAAGCCATGCACACAGTGCGCCTGCATTTGGAATCAATAGACCGACACTCTGTAGCTCGTCATTTTAAATGATGTTCAGAGCAACGTAGTCGACTGAAGGTCTTTATCACATCAGAGGTGTGACGACTGAATGACCCAAAAATGCTAAGCGAGTCTTAGTTTCAGGCAATAGGACAACCTGCGTATTCCATTTTCCTCCAACTGCTCCACCTTTAAATGGATACGTGAACAGTCGGGGATCCCCAAAGTCATCGGGACTCTTTGCTGAATCCTTGCGTTTATCCCCTCGGGACAGTTCAGTTCGGTCAGCGCTCTTCAAACCGCTCTTCAAAACGCTCACCGAGACTCAACTGCTGTGGGTCCATCTGTCCTAGGCCGTGATGAGGCGGAGGGACAACATCCAGGCGGAGTTTGAAGCCAAGAACGAGGCCCTGGCATCCAGACGGGCGGACCAAGAGGCGGTGAGTGCATCCACACACTCCGCCGAGCGCCACGTCTGTGTGTGTCCCGGCCGTCCTCCCAGAGATTAGGTGTAAGTAAAGCGTGGATCTCTCCCAGGGGGGCTCATACTGGGGAGGGAACGGGGGCTTCCTGTGAGGGATTATCTCAATATCCAGGCTCGGCGCTTGGAAGTGGGTCCTCAGCTCTGTGAGCGCTGTCAATATTAGTTCACACCGTAAGCCTGGCAGCTAATCGCGGCGTAATGAAAATTCCCACATCCTCTCTAGGCGGCGACTCGCTTCAAAATGTCAGGAGACAAAGAACGTAGACGGAAAGTTAGGCGAGCAAAGGACAGAGCTATTTTTCAGCACTTTTACTTGAGGTGTGTGTGTGTGTGTGTGTGTGTGTGTGTGTGTGTGTGTGTGTGTGTGTGTGTGTGTGTGTGTGTGTGTGTGGATTTGCAGGTGTGTATCCCCCCTCACCCAGCTGATATCAAAATCCATCTGTGAGGTTTTAATTAAGAAGCAGGACTGAGATTTCCCCCACAGACTTGTATAGTATTCCGGCTTTAATGAGGTGTGTGTGTGTGTGTGTGCGTATCAGTCTGCTTCTGCCTTCAACACATCTGCACTAATGAGAAGGGAAATGTCAAAGCGATGCTTTTGTTCCCACGTCCAACGGGAGGCCTTCTCTGTCAGAGCCCAGCGAGAGCCGGGACACAAAGCGGCTCTCACCCGTTCTGCGTTTGACTCGTTCATCGTGTTAGTTAGGGGGGCGCAGAATGTTGATTTGAAAAGGGACTTGGGAAGACCACCTGTGATACCGGATGAAAGCGGTGCTTCTCATTAACAGTTTAATGGATTTATACGCGTGATACTGCTCCTGGATCCACGGGATCCTTCTAGTCAGTGGGTCATGATACGAGGGATGTTGGAGGACATCGATTCTGAAAAGTAGAAACATGTCATCACACTGTACTGTAAATATGGTTGTATGTATTGGAGTATCAGTGTTGAATAAGAACCGTGGTACTTCTGTGTGCTATTTTTCATGATTTAGTTTGGACGAATCTGAAGAAAGGTCACAAGAAATCTAAACGTGGGGATTGTTGGGCATTATTTGAATTCATAAAGAGCATCTTTCCTCTGTGAATATGAGTATGGACATGTTGACCCACTAGAGGCCGCCAGTGTGTCGTTCCATTGTTTTAACCCATAATGCATTTGTTTGTAGTTATCTTGACCTTTTTTTTTATTAGAAATAAAATGCTGAGCCCTTTCTGTGAATCAACCGCAGACACTGGCCGTTTCTCAATACACAAGTACGGACTTGTGAACTTTTGGAGTCTGGACTTGGAGTCCAGACTCTCAAAGACAGGAGAACGCAGGACGGTCTTTCTGCAGTTGGAACAGCAGCTGACTTGATGACGTCACCACCTCAGCTGTTGTTGTCATGGTTACTCTGATTCTTCACTGTAAAGCATTTTTACAGTCAAACAAAATATGACAACCCTGCTTTTTTTGTACTGGTTTCACAGACATACACATATCATTGTATATATATATATATATATATATATATATACATACACACACACACACACACACACACACACACACACACACACACACACACACACACACACACACACACATACATATAATTGCAAACAATTCGGTCAAAAGTAATAAGACAACGCTGTAGTTCAAAGTTAAATTAAAATCTTAAGTTATAAACCTTAACCTTTCCCTCAGTCAAACTGATTTAATGTGACTGAATAAATAATAATGATTGCTTGTTAAATCCTCGAAACAGAATTATATCTCATGTTTAATCGATACGGAGACGTCGGAGCCAGCGGATCATTTCAAAAAGTCCGGGATCAGGCTGCTGTCGGCGGGCAGCAGAGCGCTGACGGCCCGGTGCTGCGGGGCTCACGGTCCGCGAGCAGGACCTCGACCCGTCGGCGCATCTTTTTAAGTCGGCCGATTCTTGAGAAAGCGACCACAGATTTGATGCTTAAACAACTAACTTCTGGCCTGAAAACATCCTAAAATTACATGTTGAGACTCAACAACGGTAGTATTCAGAGAATGTCAACTTTCAGTTATGAGTTTTCTCATCCGCCATTGTTCCCCGTTTGCTGGTCCGAAATGCATTCTGGGATATTGGCTCTCTCAAGTACGCTCAAGTCTGCTCTGATGCATCCTGGGTAAAATGGGCAGATCAAGTGACATCCGGGTATTTTCACCGTTCTTGGTGAGAAGCGGACTTTTGAATTGGAACAGTACTTGGGCCGCGACTGATGACGTTTCACGAGTCCAGAGAACACGAGTCCAGAGAAGAACGCTGATTGAGAAAGTGTGTGTGTGTGTGTGTGTGTGTGTGTGTGTGTGTGTGTGTGTGTGTGTGTGTGTGTGTGTGTGTGTGTGTGTGTGTGTGTGTGTGTGTGTGTGTGTGTGTGTGTGTGTGTGTGTGAGAGAGAGAGTGACGCCTCACAGCCAGCAGGGGGCAGCACCGCTCTAAAGAAGCTGCACACCATGAGGAGCTCTGTGGGTTTCATCAAAGCATGTTCCACTATTAGTCAGTTTACTAGTTTAGTTACGTTTTCTCAATATCAAGATGAGTTTCTTAGACGAGGGAGAATACTTTTGTATAAAATGTAGATGAGATTAGGTTAATTTAAATTACATTAGTGTTTTACAATCTGTACATGTATGACATCGTCTGCAGAACAGGGAAGAGGTAGGGAGAGCAACAGAGAAGGATTCGTCTCTCAGGATGGACAGAATGAACAAAATACTACAACAGTAGTAGCACTAATAATAATGTATCTTTTATTATATTTCTTTTAGTTTTGAGAGTGCAAAACATATAAGAAAATAACCAAAATGATATTCCTACTTTGTGTATTTGCATCTGCAAATTCACAAATGTTGACCATGATTTGATGAACATTTAAAATACTAAAAGTCTTGTTGTGTAATCAACGGGTGACGTCTCATGGAGATATCTATCAGTTGAGTCGTTACTCTATTCACCTGCAGTGTCTTCCCTAAACACACCGACGTGTCTGAAAGAAATCAAACATGGTCCTTTTGTTGTGATTGTGGCCCAGCTGAGTAAATCAACTCAGTAGATGGACTACTTTATGTTCATAAAGGCAAACAGACAACTTCTTTGTTTGTTTAGAAACGGGAGACCATCTCTGACATGGAACTCACAAGGATTGTCGCATTAAAATGGACCAGATAACAAGAGTTATCTGTCTGTGGAGGTGGAGACCTTTTTTACACACAGCCAATCAAATCCCTCGTGAATTTAACTGTTTGCAATGAGACACACACACACACACACGCTGATGCCATCTCTTCACAGATCGATGGCTGGATCGATATCACTGCAGTAGCGAGCCGGCCACGCAGACCTCGTGTGCGTGTGCTGGGGATAAGCCCATGTTCAGCATGCATTGTTTATTGAACTTGAGTAAATGCTATTGTCGGTCTAAATGTCAGAGTGCTAATCCCTGCTGAGGCTCGGTGGATCCAGCTGCACGACCGCATTCTGAGGAGAGCTAATATGATGTGTACTTCAGGGTCTCCATACAGTGTGGTTAAACACACTGCTCATGTACCGATGCACCTAGTAGTTGTTGTTAATAACTACTAATAACTGGTGTGAGGATAACTCGTCACTGGAACAAAGGCAGCGTGGTAAAGTGGCTGCTTGTTCGGCGTGTGCAGGAACTCTCTGGTCATCTTATTCTGCTCTAATGGCCTGTAGGCCTCTCGCTTATGAGCCATTACATAGTGCAATAAAACACACTGCTCCCCGAATCCCTCCTCTCCTTGGACTGCAGAGTACCAGCTGTATGCGTACAGGAAGAGACCATTTATCTGTTTTATTCAAATGGATGGCAAGATTGCCAAAGTACATTTGTATCCATGCAGACTCATTAGAGACTGCTTACTACTCCATGCTGCACATAGTGCTATGCTATCTGGTCACAGCAGGACGAGCTGTGTACACAACTAATACAGCCTTACAATGTAAGACTGGAGGACTGAGACTACATGGACCGTGTATAAGAAGTAGACGTGGTCACCGTCACGTCACCATCTTGTTTTGTTTTTTGTAGCCAGAAGTGACCGTATTGTCATGAGAGGGCGAAGCTGGGGAAGAGTGAGGCCCGCTACGTTGGGTTAGTTAGAAAGTTGAGCTTGCTAGCTTGGTTAGGAAGCTGCATTGGGATGCTAATATTAGCCAGTGAAAACAAAAAAGACGCGCCAAAAAAAAGCTGGATTCTTTAGACAACTGAACTCTAAACAAAGCTGTGGTAGAGACCTGTCAATCACAGTAGCCCCGCCCTAAAGCATTCTCTGCTTTAAGGTCTATTTGACTCTAAATGGACCATAATTGACTAGTGCAACTTTAAGAAGGGTTCACTCATGTAGTCGTGATTGATCCCGTACTTTTTATGTAGAGTTGACAGTATTTTTGTATGATTTTGCGTGTGCTTCGTATTGTTCTGTGTGAGTTGTGTGTCTGCGTTGAGGCCCATCTAGGATGGGCTCAGCACATTATCTTAGACTCTAAATGCCACGTACAGATTAAATATTTAACATTTGCTCTCATTTTGTTGTCCGGGTTTAATTGTTAGATTTGACACTTTTATTGGAGTAAATGGCTAACTCAGCAACATTCTGAAAGCCTTAATGTAAAGTCATAGATAAATGAATAGGACCCAAAGTCAAGATTGACAGAGGAAACAATATAAAGTATTCTCACTTGAAGGGCATAATGGGACTGTAAAGTTTTGGTAAAGATCTTAATTGAAATTAAATAGTTTAGTGAAGTTTTTTCATTTAGTCTTTTATTTGCTTTTTGCTATGGAAAGCTGATAGTTGAGACGGATAGGAAACGAGGGGAGAACGGGTAATGACCTGCAGCCATAGATGAAGACCATACACTCATGTTTACAACGTTAAACATCAAGAGGGAAGTAGTCATTTTCCCATAGACTTCTATACAACCAAAGGAGTACCCCCTGGTGGACTTTAGAGAGACTGCAGCTTTAACACACTCATTGGCTTCAGGTTGCCGGCTAATACAGAACTCTACAAAAAGGCACTAGGACCATGCAAGTGCCCTGAACAGATTTGCTGCCATCAACCACCAGGGGGCGCTTTGAATAAAAAATATGCTCGTGGTAGAACCCAAATCTGACTATAAATCAGAAATGTTTTGTCCAATCAAAACAAAACTCAGGATAAGTTTCACGACAATGTTGAAGCACTTCTGTAAAACTATTTTTAAATCACTCGACAGGCGCCACTAGCTCCAAAATTGTGCACGGGCCGAGCACAGCTTAAAATCAATGACCGTTTGTAGAAACATCCCCAAACTGTTTGTGATCGAGATGTTGAAACCTCCTCGAATACCAACACTGTGTGTGCAGTTACTGGCCGGCTGGTGTGCCTCGTGGTCTCAGTCCTTCTTTAGAAGCTCAGAATCCGTTCACATCCGTATTCTGTTGAACGTAAAAGGGCTTGAACCCGGAATGGTCGCTTGCAGCTATATTTTTATGCTGCTATATAATTCTTGACACGCTTTCTACCTGAAACGAATATTGCCTTTCTGGGCCATCGGCAAGGTGTCGCTCCGATGGTCCTGCAAATGTGAATAGTGCAACTTGGACTGCATGGAGATTTAGTTACGCACACTCAGGAGATTGATTGATTGATTGAATGCTCATGAGATAGTTAGTGTTATTAATAGGCTGACATCTATACCAACATGAGCTGTATCATGATTTATTGGGAGAAGCCAAGCAGTTTCATGTAAAATCAGACATTCAGCACCTGAATGAATTATCGTTTTTTTATTCCCACATTTTTCCGCCAGAGCAACAATTGGACTGTTTGATGGGCAAATGGATCCCGTAGCTGTAGCTCAGTCCATAGAGACTGAAAGGTGGCCGGCTCAAGTCCCCGTGACGACCGGGTCGATGTCGAGGCTTTGTAATGGGCTCTCCACTCGGATTCTTCTGGACACTTCATGCTACTTTTGTACACACTTTGATGTGTAAAAACTGAGTTCCCCCTTAAACTTGGACTCGATAGTCAACACTTGAGACTTAAGTTTGACTAGCAAGACGATAAAAATGTTTCCCATTTCTGCATAAGCAACATTATTTTCTGTTTGTGCTGATAATGATATTTTTACTAGACAGATCATGTATGTGACGTTTGTTCTTGAAAGCCTTTCGGTTCATTGTGTCATGGCAGCTGCAGGATGAGGCGGATGGTCTGGCGGACCGCGTGGAGCTGGCCAACAACGCCCTGAGGGGGGACTGGTCCCGCTGGCAGGACGGCATGAGGTCTGACCTCAAATCAGCCTTCCTCTCCACCGCTGAGAAGAACGTGGAGTACTACGAGCAGGTGAGCTAGAGATGGAGACCGGAGAAAACTTTTAAGTGTATAGACTGAATCACATCACTGCTCCAACTTAAGGGGAACTAATTCATGGTCGACTCGGGTTAATGAAGCCAACAATGTATTGATACACAGAAGCATCATTAACATTCAGAATATGGACTGTTTGCTAAAAGTGGACGTCGTCAACGTGCTTATTGGTTTCTAGACTGATGATGTGACGCCTCAAGATCGGCGATTTGGCCGATCTTGAGGCGTCACATCATCAGTTTGGCTGATGTAGAGACACCGTGTATGGTTTTGGCAGCGACCTGTCAATCACCTTAAAGCCCCGCCCTAAAGTATCTCGTGCTTTATGGTCTGTTTGACTCTAAATGACCATAATGTACTAAATGAACATCATGCTGTATTGAAGAAGACTTGAAACTAGAGATTGAGACATAAACTCATGTTTACAATGTTTACTGAGGGAATACATCAAGAGAAGTAGAGTCATTTATATAGACTTCTATACAACCAGAGGAGTCACCCCCTGATGGTCAGGAGAGAGAATGCAGCTTTAACACATGAAGCATAGACTTCTATTCAACCAGAGGAGTCACCCCCTGGTGGTCAGGAGAGAGAATGCAGCTTTAACACATGAAGCATAGACTTCTATACAACCAGAGGAGTCACCCCCTGGTGGTCAGGAGAGAGAATGCAGCTTTAAGACACTGCATTGAGGTTGCCACCTCATACAGAACAGGTTTTCTGATGATACTTTGTACATTTCCTAGTGGGAGGTTGGAGATGTTTGAGTTCAGAGCTCCCTCTCTTTTGAGTGGAACAGAGACCCGAGCTAGCTCACCCACCAAATCCTAATAGTGTTCAGTAGTTTAAACCACTCATGTAATTTGTGATGTCATTCTGATATTCCTAAAATTGAAGGTTAAATCATATTCTTGATTTTAACTCAAAAGTCCACATGCTAGCTTTCAACCACATCTCATGGTCTTCATCAGCAGGGGAGGTTTGCTGTGCTGTCATGGAGATGGATGGATGAATTTGGTCTCATGGAGTTCACATCCAGCACCAAAGACCATGTATGAACAGAGGCATGACAGACCACCCGTTAATATTATTATTACATCATGACAGCTGACACAAATCCCGAGGGAGGCTGGGGACATGGAATACGAGTGGACCATGTTCAAAGCCTCTATTGTGGACGCGGCTGCTCGGAGCTGTGGCCGGAAGGTCATCGGTGCCTGTCGTGGCGGCAACCCGAGAACCCGGTGGTGGACACGGGGGGTGAGGGAAGCCGTCAAACTGAAGAAGGAGGCCTTTCGGGCCTGGCTGGCCCAGGGGTCTCCTGAAGCAGCTGACGGGTACCGGCAGGCCAGAAGGGCTGCAGCTGCGATGGTCGCGGATGCTAAAACTCGGGCATGGGAGGAGTTCGGGGAGGCCATGGAGAAGGACTTTCGGTTGGCCTCAGGGAAGTTCTGGCAAACCATCCGACGGCTCAGGAAGGGAAAGCAGGGCCTACCCCAGGCTGTTCTCAGCAGGGGGGGGAACTGCTGACCCGGACTGGGGACATCGTCGGGCGGTGGAAAGAGCACTTTGAGGAACTCCTAAACCCGGCCAACATGTCCCCCGGAGAGGGGGCAGCGCCGGAAGACTTTGGGGTGGTTTCACCCATATCCCTGGCAGAGGTCGCTAAGGTAGTCAAAAAGCTCCTTGGTGGCAAGGCGCCAGGGGTGGATGAGATCCGCCCTGAGATGCTGAAAGCGCTGGACATTGTTGGGCTGTCTTGGTTGACACTAGGGCTGCAACAACGAATCGATAAAATCGATTATCAAAAGTGTTGGCAACGAATTTCATTATCGATTCGTTGTGTCGCGCGATTATTACGCCGGGCAATAAGTCGCGGAGAAGAAACAAAAGAGCGGAGCAGAGCAACTGGCCGGCCAGCGTTTCTGAGATTGGAGTGAGACACGAGAAAAGCTGAGGTTGTGATGTTCTCAAAAATAGAAGATCTTTGACAAGTCGAGTCTTGGCCAATTAGCGTCTTCATGTTCCTCCAACTTGTTGTTAATGGAAGCTAGTCAGCTTGCTATCGCGTTAGCTAACGTGTTTGGGTTGTGTATTGTCGTTAAAGTTACGTTATGTTCCGTTACAGTTCGGTCTTGCTTGTAAAAAACGTAACGTGATGAAACATGCCGTCACCCCCCGGTCTGGTTCAGTTCACCAGTCACTCGTTAACGTTAAACCGGCTCACCGGAGGATCTGGCTGCAGGTTTTTTTAATTTTTTTTACTCAAAGTAGAATGAAGCAAATCACGTCGTTGGGCTTAGCCAACAACGTGACGTCGTGGTCATAAGAGACCCAGAATGAAAGAGTTTAAGGAAGAGGTCTCTATATGGAGCAGTACAGCTTCCCTCTGTCCCAGTATTTCATACATATTGATAAAGCAGGGTATGTAAATGCAGCCTCTGGAGGGATCAATTACAGTAAAAAGGGCTCACATTTGGCAGATGTAAAGCATACATGTGTATGTTTTTAGTGTTAGTCCATTTTGTTGTTTTAATTAACAGCTCAGGGATGTTCAAGGAGCAACCTGTTGGTGCTTTCTGAAGATGTTTTGCACTGTCACTTCTGTTTTTGAATAAAGGGTTGGAAATTAACGTTTTTTTGATAAAAACATTTTTTTATTCGATTAATCGAAAAAATAATCAACCGATTAATCGATTATTAAAATAATCGTTAGTTGCAGCCCTAGTTGACACGCCTTTTCAGTGTCGCATGGGGGTCGGGAACAGTGCCCATGGACTGGCAGACCGGGGTGGTGGTTCCCATCTTCAAGAAGGGGGACCGGAGAGTGTGCTCAAACTATCGTGGCATCACACTGCCAGGGTGCTGGAAAGGAGGCTCCGACCGCTTGTCGAACCTCAGATTCAAGACGAGCAGTGCGGATTCCGTCCCGGTCGTGGAACAGTGGACCAGCTCTTTACCCTCGCAAGACTACTGGAGGGGTCCTGGGAGTTTGCCCAACCAGTCTACATGTGCTTTGTGGACTTGGAGAAGGCTTTCGACCGGGTCCCTCGGGGGTTTTTGTGGGGGGTGCTGCGGGAGTATGGGGTGCCGGACCCGTTGGCACGGGCCATCCGGTCTCTGTACGCCTGCAGTAGGAGCTGTGTCCGTATCCTCGGTAGTAAGTCAGACACGTTCCCGGTGGGTGTTGGCCTCCGCCAGGGCTGCCCTTTATCACCGGTCCTGTTCGTGACCTTCATGGACAGGATATCTAGGCGCAGCCAGGGGGCGGAGAGGATCCGGTTCGGGAGTCTCGGGATCGCCTCTCTGCTGTTCGCGGATGATGTGGTCCTGTTTGCCTCCTCGGACCGTGACCTCCAGCATTCACTGGGGCGTTTTGCAGCCGAGTGTGAAGCGGCAGGGATGAGAGTTAGCGCCTCCAAATCTGAGGCCATGGTGCTCTGCCGGAAACCGGTGGATTGCTCCCTCCAGGTGGGGACAAACTGCCTACCCCAAGCGAAGGAGTTCAAGTATCTCGGGGTCTTGTTCACGAGTGAGCTTAAGGTGGAGCGGGAGATCGACAGACGGATCGGTGCGGCTGCAGCAGTAAAACAGGCGCTGTACCGGTCCGTCCTGGTGAAGAGGAGCTGAGCCGGAAGGCGAAGCTCTCCATTTACTGGTCGGTCTATGTTCCAACCCTCACCTATGGTCACGAACTCTGGGTCGTGACCGAAAGAACGAGATCTCGGATACAAGCGGCCGAAATGAGCTTCCTCCGCAGGGTGGCCGGGCTCACCCTTAGAGATAGGGTAAGGAGCTCGGACATCAGGAGGGAGCTTGGAGTCGAGCCGCTGCTCCTTCGTGTCGAAAGGAGTCAGCTGAGGTGGTTCAGCATCTAGTCAGGATGCCTCCTGGACGCCTCCCATTAGAGGTTTTCCAGGCACGTCCAACTGGTAGGAGACCCCGGGGAAGACCGAGGACACGCTGGAGGGATTATATCTCCCGGCTGGCCTTGGAACGCCTCGGGATCCCAGAATGAGCTGGAAAGTGTTGCGGGTGAGAGGGAAGCCTGGGTCGGCCTGATGGACCTGCTGCCACCGCGACCCGACCCTGGATAAGCGGCTGATAATGGATGGATGGATGGATGGACAGCTGACACCATCTGCTGATGAACACCATGAGATGGAGTAGAAAGCCCCAGAATAAGATGCTTAGTAGACTTTGAGCAGAAGTTTGTCAAATGCTGAGTTGTGCTCTCTCTCTGTAACTAGTCTTTTTGAGTCAACACCGGCTGCTTGTTATTTTGGGAATCGGCACAAAATCATGGAACCAAGAACCTTCCTGGTTTCTTTCATTTTGTGACCGATCTCAGAGGGAGAGGATTTAACCAGAGAGAAGAGGATGGAGGTATACATAGAGGAGTGAAACAGAGAAACAAAATGTTGAAGAGATAATCCGATACCCAGATTAAGCAGCAGGAGCCCGGCTGAGACAGCAGGGGAATGAAGGCGTTGGGGGGAAAAACAATAGAGCGAGATGGAAGTAGAGAGCAATACAGCAGGAGGAGAATGAGACAATGAAGCGGTTACGGGACCCATCGTTCACTCTTTAGGTTGTTAGTCAAGAATGCAGCGAGGACTGAAATGCTCCTGTTTGCGTTGGCTGTCTTCTGGTGGTGAAGGCCAGAGCTCGGCCAGCAGAGGGTAGCGGCGCTTTGCGTTTATTCCCTCCTCAAACAGCCTGAAACGAGGGGTGCCAGCGCTTCCACTGTATTTCCTGGGGAAGCTGTTAAAGCACTTTTTTAAATCTGCTGATTATAAAAAACGCTAATTAGACGTGTGTTAATGTGTCACAATGTCCTAGAGTGTGACATATTCAAATGTTGTTGTTTTTTGTCTGACAAACTGTCCAAGAGCCGAAGACATTGAGGCCAAGAAAACAAGCAAATACAGATGTGAATTTATTCATCCTTGAATGATTCATTGACTCTTCAGACATCAACAAAGAAAGCTGAAATTGAGAGTCTGAAGTAGCCAAAATCTAAATAACATTTTAGATGACTGTGCTCCGATAAATAAGTGTTTCTCCCACTTTGGTGTAGAACAATCAGACTGGCCTGCACAGGGACCTGACCTCACCCACACGTTGACTCTTTGTGCCTCGAGGGTCCAGGTCTCCACACACTGTGTCGCGTAAAACTGGGATGTTTTGTACCTGCTGTGAGACCATGAGGCCAAAATAAAAGCGCTTTCGTTCAGACAGCCTTTCTTCTTTTAGTTTTTTTTTAGTGCTGGTACTGCATCAGAATATAATGGAATTTGGGGAGATTTAATAATAATTGTGTGTGTGTGTGTGTGTGTGTGTGTGTGTGTGTGTGTGTGTGTGTGTGTGTGTGTGTGTGTGTGTGTGTGTGTGTGTGTCCTTGTCATAATTGGGTTTTCTCTGCAGGGTGCAGGCCGTCTCTCCTGTCCGCTCCCTGCAGCAGCAGCCCTAACAAAACCACTCATCACATAGCACAGTGGCCCCAGCGTGCGTGTGTGTGTGTGCATGTCTGACTGTGCATGTAAAAGTGTGTATATAGAGGCAGCCAAAGGGCTCTTGTTCTGACTGAGAAAGCGTGTCTAACGGTGAAGCTGTGTTACTTAACGGCCGTGGACATCCACAGCAACGCAAACAAATGAGGCTAATGCTCTCAGCATATTTATGAGTTATAGCACGCGCACACACACACACACACACACACACACACACACACACACACACACACACACACACACATTCAGCTCTTACTTTTGAAGATTCCAGAAATGAAATGTTAATGATTCTCAAAGGTTGTTATTTTGATCACTCAGAAGTTAAGAGCAGATCTGTTTGCTGCATGAATGGCTTTCATTTTTCTGATAATAATGGAACATGAATTATTAACTAAAAATTATATTTCAAACTTAAATTTAGCTCAAATTTAGTTTTGGGGCATATCCAGATTGTATACAGATGATTTTTCCAAAACGGATCAAAACCCTATTTGGCGGTGGTTCAGATTTCGGAGTGCGGAGTTCTACACCGAGACTTGTCAGGGCCATTGTTTGAAGGGCGAAAGGAGGTTTCAGTTCAGAGTCAAGACCGATTGACGGGTCTCTAAAAGTAGCCTTGACGGACCAGCTGATGTTGGCGTCTCTTGATGGGCCCACAGTCCAAGAAGGGCCAACCGATCCGTGGTGGGAACCGGCTCCAAGGTCCAGAGAACCAAACCCTGAAGACGGCTGCTCTCCTGGTGTTTCGCCTAGCATTGAGGGTGGACATCTTGCAAAGCAACTGCAAAGTTTCTTAGGTACTTTAAATAGAAGGTGACTAAACATGGCAACGTATTTCCAGTTTCGGTAACCAAAAGGTGCTGCCTGGTTGCCGGCATCAGCTTTTGGCCGCCAAGTTCGTGTTGAGCCATGAGTAAATTCAGCAGTCAATGATTCCTGAATGCCGGACAGCTTCTTGGAAACCAGACGATAATGTCACTCCTTTTTGTTTCTGCCAACCAGCACAGACTGTTAATCAATCCATCCTTTAGAGAGAACAAATAAATAACAAATTAAAAAGACAAAGTACAGAGTCCATATTGATTATTAGATGCGTGCACTGCCAAGTCAGTACATCAGTTTGACACCGCTCAGCCACGTGCAGAACACAGTGCTAACGAGACATTTATAATGCAGCAGTGGCCTCTGCAAGAAAGCCACTCGGTCACAGGGAAAAGACAAATCCATCACAATAACTCATGTGGGTGATAAACTCCCAGCAGTTAATGGCAACATTCTACTTTATTTGGCCCATGTCTCAACTACGAGCATGGAAGGATGGTATGACCTACACTTCTGCCAGTCGGGATGTTTTGGCTGCACTATTGAGGAGCTTTAATAATGTCCGTCTTTATTTCCTGGCTATGCTGAAGGCAAGGCAAGTTTATTTGTATAGCACATTTCAACAACAAGGCGATTCAAAGTGCTTCACATAAAACCATTAAAAGCATCAAAACATAATGCAGATTTAAAAACAGTTAAGAAAACAAAAAGCAAAATAATAGTAGAAAAAGCAACAAAAAATAAAAGTTGAATAAAAGTTGCAGTGCAGTTTAAGAAATAAAATGCAGTAGTGAGATGCAGTAATTGAATCTGGTTCAGTTAAAGGCAGCAGCAAACAGAAAAGTCTTCAATCTGGACTTAAAGGAGCTGAGGGTCTCAGCAGACCTGCAGCTTTCAGGACCTTGTTCCAGATGTGTGGAGCAGAAAAGCTGAACGCTGCTTCTCCATGTTTAGTTCTGACTCTTGGAACAGAAAGTAGACCCGTCCCAGACGACCTGAGGAGCCGGGATGGTTCATAAGGTAGCAGCAGATCACAAACATACTTAGGCCCTAAACCATTCAGTGCTTTATAAACCAGCAGCAGGATTTTAAAGTCAATTCTTTGTTTGACAGGGAGCCAGAGAAAAGACCTCAGAACTGGACTGATGTGATCCACTTTCCTGGTCTTAGTGAGGACTCCAGCTGCAGCGTTCTGAATCAGCTGCAGCTTCCTGATTGACTTTTTCCAGAGGCCTGTGAACACACCGTTACAGTAGTCAAGTCTCCTGAAGATAAATGACCTGTGAACACACCGTTACAGTAGTCAAGTCTCCTGAAGATAAATGACCTGTGAACACACCGTTACAGTAGTCTAGTCTACTGAAGATAAATGACCTGTGAACACACCGTTACAGTAGTCAAGTCTCCTGAAGATAAATGACCTGTGAACACACCGTTACAGTAGTCTAGTCTACTGAAGATAAATGACCTGTGAACACACCGTTACAGTAGTCAAGTCTACTGAAGATAAATGCATGGACAAGTTTCTCCAGATCCTGTTGAGACATAAGTCCTCTAACCCTTGATATATTCTTCAGGTGGTAGTAGGCTGCTTTTGTAATTGTCTTGATATGGCTGTTCAGGTTGAGGTCTGAATCCATAACTACACCTAGATTTCTGGCTTGGTTTGAGGTTTTTAACATTAGTGATTGAAGCTGAGTGCTGACTTTCAATCGTTCGTCCTTGGGACCAAAAACAATTACTTCTGTTTTATCTTGATTTAATTGAAGAAAATTCTAGCACATCCAGTTATTGATTTCTTCAATGCATTTAGCCAGCCCTTGTATGGGACTATAGTCCCCTGGTGATATAGTTATGTAGAGTTGTGTGTCATCTGCATAATTATGATAACACACTTTGTTGTTTTTCATAATCTGAGCCAGTGGAAGCATGTAGATGTTGAACAGAAGAGGCCCCAGTATTGAACCTTGGGGAACACCACATGTCATCCTAGTCAGCTCTGATGTGTAATTAGCTACCAACACAAAGTATTGTCGGTCTTTCAAGTAGGATTCAAACCAGCTAAGTGCTGCGCCAGAGAGTCCTACCCAGACTTAAGTCTGTCTAGTAGTATTTCATGATCAACCGTGTCCAATGCAGCACTGAGATCCAATAATACTAAGACTGAGGTTCTGCCACTGTCTGTGTTTAAGTGGATGTCGTTGAAAACCTTAACAAGAGCAGTTTCAGTACTGTGGTGCTAACGAAAGCCGGACTGGAAGACATCGAAACAGTTATTTTCGGCCAAGAACACAAACTCATCAGTAAGCTTCAGACTTGTGGGAAACAAAAGAAAACCTGCTACATCTGTTAAGAAGGGGATCAAATCAAATGACTTTGACATGAAGGATTCGTTTTGTGGCTTCCGTTGGACTGACACAAATGTATACAGACACAAAGTATTCAGGTGAAGTAGAATACCCGAAAGTCGATGCTATTTTGCCCATCTTTGGTGAGAACATCTGGTCAATGAGTTGTAATTCCAAGCCCTATTCTGTATGGTTGGTAGGATTATTTTAATGTTGCACATTGAATGACTTCAACTCCATTCCCCGTGTGTGTGTGTGTGTGTGTGTGTGTGTGTGTGTGTGTGTGTGTGTGTGTGTGTGTGTGTGTGTGTGTGTGTTTTCCGCCCCCCGTCCCCCAGTATTAATTACAGCCCCAAATACCTGCTGTTTTTTGGCACACTTGAGGGTCCTCTGAGGATTTATTCCATCTGGATAATACCAGTTTTTTTCTCAATGTATTCAGAGGTTTAGCATATGAAAAGCAGCAATTTCTGTTTCGTCAACTCTTTTCTTAGTTCGAGTCGTGTGGTGTGTAATAAAAGACGATATCCAGGTGTTTGGTAACCTGGTGGATGTACATTACCGTCCTCTTTGGAATCATGTGATGAAAAACACCTTTGGAGCCAAAGGTTGGCAGAATATGCAATTGTATTTTCCTAACATTGGTTGACGGTATATTCAAATCTGGTGCATATTTCTAGAAATTCAATGGAATAATTTGTTATATTAGTTAGTTGTCATTGTCTACTGCAGCTAACTGAACTTTCAATGATGCGCTTGTAGTGGTGGTAAAGGTGTAGCGTACAGTAACTAGCACTGGTGGAGGAAACCCTAACGATGACGTCCTCATCCGTCTGTTTTAATGAATGGATTTATTAATAATTCCTTTATCTTAGTTAAACATGGATAGTTTGTTATAGCAAGATGTTTTCCAACCCTAGGAATGAGCAAATGGTGTGAGGACATTAACCCGTTAAGCTCTATGGCATTTTTTTAGGATTTAGCTCGAAATAGCATACCCAAACTAAAATGGGTGTATCTCTGCAACCACAAGGGCTATTTGAATAATTTTGGTGTTATAATAAAGGCAACCCTTGTGAACTTTTGGTCAGATGTGTAAATATTAGTATATATGTTGCTGGCTAAGAGTAAATAAAGATTGAAACACAGAACAAATAAAAGTGTCAGGTCCGCCTATAGAAAAAAGCACTTTCAGGATGATTATCTCCTTGAAATGATGCTTCACTAAGAAGAAGAAGCCCTGAGGCTCTCCCACATCATAGCACAATATGTGAACAGTCTCTCTGCACTGTTTTCACTTGAAAAAGTGAAGCAGAACAAAGTCAGATTGGGTAAAGTACAGAGAGAATTCAGGCGAGGTTTCCAAAATCTCCATTTGGGCACATTTTCGTGCATCTGTGACATTTGGAATCTGTGTGGAATTGTCTTGCTTTTTGCTATTTGTCTTTTTCTGATAGCACCAAGCTACGGGCTGCTAGTTCCGGAAACATGCAGAGTGGGCTGACTCGTGACGAAATTATAACTATTTTATTTTAATAATTATTTTAGTTGGTGTTTGAGTTGTGTTGAAATGGCTGACTAATTATTGTAGCCCAGGTTCTCTTGTTTAATTTGATGTGGAGCATCAATATGTGTTCATGATTATTGTAATGTTTTACACAGTTTAAATACATTTCTAAAAAAGCACCTATATAGGTCCAGGCTCAAAGTGTTTTAAGATGATTTGATTAAGTTCACCTAACCTTTGCATACACCAACATGGCTTTTTAAATGTCACCAGGAAGTTGCTCCGACAGAGGGGAGAAGATGCAAAGGCCTCACTTGTGGGTTCAAAAGCAGGACCTTCTCAATGTGAATTAATAAATGCTCCAAACGTCCGTATGTTAGAACAAGCATCGGCGTACTCCGACAGTAATGGCAGTGACCTCATTGGTGAGGTGTTTTCAACACACAGCAGTTGAGAACAGTGTTGGCTCACTAAAGCAATGTAGGTACTTTATAACATGGTACTCTTTCTGAGTCATACTTGAACACCAGTGTTGGGGTAGTTACTCAGAAAAAGTAACTAGTTACAAGTTACTAGTTACTTCTGAAAATTGTAAGTAGATTACTTTACTAGTTACTGCATTTGAAAAGTAACTTCACTACTAGTTACTTTACTTTCCTTTTTTTTAAGCAAATGTCCAAATTAACCGCAAAGATACCTGGACAAACATCATGGCCCTTTCATCACTTTATGTTCAATAAAGGGCATCTCTTAGCCTTTCCACAGAGTGTATTGTAAACATGTAAAACAAAATGGCATATAAAACTCAGCCATTAACTTGAAGGAACATTAACCCTGTTCACACTGTCTGACCAAAGAAATATGCCTCACTTTAAAATCCACAAACAACAGGATCCAAGAGGCTGTGTATGGTGGGGACATTCAGGTCAAACAGCACAACACATTGAAAACAGGCTTTTGGAAACATGAGACCCACTAAACCAAACGGGGGCCGACTCCTAAGAACAAAACCAGCTTGTTATAGGAAGCATTGTAGTGGGTTAAGAAAAATAGAAAAATGAATGGCACTTTTTCCCATAAAATAGAAACAGAAATGCACTTAACCCAGAAACAAGAAACAGAAAATGCAATTAAATGAACAGAAAATCCACTTCATCATTGCCTAAATAAACAGAAAGTGCACTATATCCTATGAAGTTCATCATTTTTCTCTATTCTTCAAAATAGCGATTGTATCGCATGAGTAAAAGTCTCTTTATCTTTTACCCGACAGCCTGTTCCTCCTTGGGGTCAGAACAACACTGCCCAGGCTGAAAGCCTTTCTAGTGTTGCAACTTGTTTTATTACATGATTTACTCTTATTGTGAAGAGCATGTAAACAGGAAGTGATTTTACTTTGAAGGCATAAAGTACAATGATACGTGCTTGTTGACGCTAACTAATGTTGATGTTACTGTGGAAAATATATACATGTCTGGTGCAAGAGCGCGTTCTCAATGCTGTATACTAGTCCCAATGGGGGGGGGGCTACAGTTTCAGACATTGAAGATGTGAAATAATAGGCTGTCCTCCTATCACCCAATTAATAAGATGTGATGCCTCCTTTAGGTGCCATCCAAAAGTATGAGTCTAGTTACCAAGGAGCAATATGTCTTTCACACCCACACTTCAAATTAAGAATGCTCTTCCTGTCCAGGTAGGCTTCAGACTGTTTAATGAAAACAATGGATAACCATGTGACATTGATTTAATCCCAGTGACTTATTTGGCACACAATAAACCAGTTGCAATGAATTTAAAATGCATTCAACTCTGTTATTCCCTTTAGATTCCATAGCACCCAGCGAGCAAACAATAACTCTGCCGAGAGAGAAACCAGCGGATGAGATGGTTCTTTGCGATGTGCTCATATTGTTATTCAGGTGCAGGTGTGGGCCGGTGGAGCCACGGGGCCTGTGAATGATTTATTAGAGTGGAGCACTATCTGGGTCTAATAAGACGCCTGCACCTGGGAGGGGTTGATGCCGTCTGGGCGGACTGTAGGGACTCTGAGATGAGAGAGAGGATCCAGGACAATGGTAAAGTGAGAAGTGGGGCGGAGTGTCTTAAGCATGAAAGCTGATTAGGGACCAACGTCATGTAGAGTTGAAACATTGATCCATCTTGTCAAATGTGAGGATTTGGTACATTTTACTAGGAGGCTTTTCCCTTGTTTGTCATTTTATCGACTAATCTTTGTCAAATGAATCGACTAAACAATCAAGACATTACTGGAGAATGAAAATGCAGCACTTCTGTCAGCAGAGAACTTGAATCATGATGTCTTGAGGGATGTAGACGCCGCAAAGTCATCACTTTTTATGGTTTAGTCGCTCTGACAGTTATTCCCATCTGCCTCACATGCACCATGAACACAGAGTGACAGGCAACGGAGGACGGGTGTGAAATGAGTGACAAGACGAGCACCCAGAGGTGTCAAAAGTATTCACATTTATTACTCAAGTAGAGTATAGTATAGATACTAGGGTTTAAAAAGACTTCTGTAAAAGTTGAAGTATCAACTCAAGCTTTTTACTTCAGTAAAAGTGTAAAAGTACTGGTTTCAAAACTACTTAAAAGTAAAAGTAATTTAAGGGGAATGTTTTTTTTCCGTTAAGGACAAACTCTTAAGCCACGTCTCAGGGGCCTATAGTGCACTACCCCACCTCCACCAAAACAATCATTTTTATTAAGGCCATAATGACTATAATGTTTTAAAATGTTATGTTGAAAAATGTGGGATGCACTAGGCTACCCGTTTCAGCTGCATATATGCCCATTTAAAATGATCACATTTGATTACAAGGCAAATACATTAAAGTACCATATGTGTACTACTGAGCATTAACATGCGTTTCATGGAGCGGAAGACATGATAACTAGTTGCGTATAAGTATTGTAATAGTGCAAAATAGGCGGCGACTCCGACACAAACACTTAAAGCTGTGGTTCTCAAACTTTTTCTGTAAATAACATCATTGTGTGACTCATCTGTGCTTTTATAAATAACAGAATGAAGAAAAGTAAATCCGATTGCCCCATCAGACAATGTTTTGTGTAAGTTCTATCTGTGGAAAAAAATAACTCATATTTAGTTAATACTAAATAGGTCATTGTGGAAAACAATAAGCTTTTAATTTTTTTTGCCAAACAAAACAGAATGAGTGCAGATATGTGAGCCATCAGGTTGTATCAGTATTAGTGGAGCAGTGAGCTGCTTTCCTCGACACATATGTCATAAACAGGGTTGTAGATTTGATACGGCCTCTCTCAATTCATGCTCAATATTGAGCTTAGATCTGTTTTTTTATTTTGAGAAACGCAACAGCAGGAAAAGACGAGCTCACGGAGCTCACGGCATCGCGTCAAATCGCGCATGCGTAACCTGTTAACAGCGTACCGCAACCATTTACCCTGCTGCTCTCTGGGTTCAGAGAGCTGCTCCGGGTTCAGAGAGCTGTTCTGGTGTGAGGAGAACTGCTCCGGGTTCAGAGAGCTGCTCCAGTAGAAGTAAAAAGTCGTCTGAAAAAAAAAATACTCCAGTAAAGTATAGATACCCAACATTTCTACTTAAGTAAAGTAACGAAGTATTTGTACTTCGTTACTTGACACCTCTGCTTACACCACCGGTTTCTTTCTTCTTTGGTCGTTGTTGCTTTGGCTCTGAACCACAGCATGTTAGCCGTGTGAAACATGACAGCCATGGGGTTACGCAGAGCAGTGTCTCCATTCAGAGAAGAGAATCGTAAGCAAACTTCTTACGTCATATTTATCGCCCACACCGTGAAGGCCAGTCCATGAAAATATTGTCTTGCATGTAACCGGTCTGTGGCGCTAAAGGTTGGGGACGCTGCTCTAAACAACATGGAGCATAAGATCTAAAAGGTATCATTTAGAGTTCGATTGCATTCAACATTGGGTCTGTCGTGCCTTTACACTTTGCATTAGAATACAAGGTGTAGGTCAGATTGTGATCAATAGTGACCACATGCAAGAACAGGTCTAAATGCACAGATTGGCCAAACCGCCTCCGGAGTTCAGCAATGGAGCGCTATGAACCTGTTATTTAGAATGCTTATCTTGTCTGGCCTAGGGAACGCCAGAGGTTCCTCAAATATGCTTCAGACCAAGTCTTCCTGATCCGTGCGCTGCTCGTTGGTTACAGGCTGATTAGCAACGTGAGCGGCAAGGCTAGATTTGGAGTTCAGGGACGACGTTTGCTGCCGGATTGTTGCTCATTTCAAACCAATGAAAAGCTAAATGTGGTGGCTTCATGGGGTTGATGGGCTTCATGGGGTTGATGGGCTTCATGGGGTTGATGGGCTTCATGGGGTTGATGGGCTTCATGGGGTTGATGGGCTTCATGGGGTTGATGGGCTTCACAGGGTTGATGGGCTTCACGGAGTTGATGGGCTTCACGGAGTTGATGGGCTTCACGGGGTTGATGGGCTTCACGGGGTTGATGGGCTTCACGGAGTTGATGGGCTTCACGGGGTTGATGGGCTTCACGGGGTTGATGGGCTTCACGGGGTTGATGGGCTTTACGGGGTTGATGGGCTTTACGGGGTTGATGGGCTTTACGGGGTTGATGGGCTTCACGGGGTTGATAGGCTTCACAGGGTTGATGGGCTTCACAGGGTTGATGGGCTTCACGGGGTTGATAGGCTTCACGGGGTTGATGGGCTTCATGGGGTTGATGGGCTTCACGGGGTTGATGGGCTTTACGGGGTTGATAGGCTTCACGGGGTTGATGGGCTTCACGGGGTTGATGGGCTTCACGGGGTTGATGGCTTGCCAATGCTCTCGGGAGATCCGATGATTCAGTGGAGACCAATGGGCGAACCAGGATTTTAAACTCGGCAGGAGCACCCCGTGGGTGTGCGTAGATGCTATTTCAGATTAGCATTTAGTGCAGCACTGACCTTATAGTACCTTCAGACCTCTGCATTACACAGAGTAAACTGCCCTTCTTCTTCCAGTGCTGTGGCATAATGTGGAGATGGCTGGAGACGGGACGGTCAATGAGGAGGCTGATGCAGTAAAAACCCTGAGAAGGTTGAACATGAGAGGGAACCATGTTTGCGGAGGTGGTCTGTACGACCACTAAACCGGTCGAGGCTGGGAAAAAGCAACTGCCGGAAACTACGTTCTGAGCGGACCAATCACAGCGCTTACGGTCCGCGTCAACGCGACGCGTAGTTAGGATTTTTTGGAGGTGCGCGTCAGGCTACGGCGTAGGGGTCTGCGTCTACGGCCTAGCTACGCCGTCGACCTGACGGAGAACCATAAACTAGGTTTTATACACTAAGGGAGAACATAAGAGGGAACCATGTTCACCCTTAGACACTAAGGGAGAACATAAGAGGGAACCATGTTCACCCTTACACACTAAGGGAACGTTTAGAAAAATCTCTCAGGAAAAAAAGGAGCCTTTCTTATATGAGTGCAGATATATTTCATGACTGTAATTTGTCAGTTTCTCTCAGGGATGATTGGTTCATTGATGTGTTGATCAACTTCAAATGAGAAGATTTGCTGTTTTTCGGTCACATCATAATCAGAAAAACATTACACGGACAAGGAATTTGGCTTGGTGATTGGTGCATAACAATATACGCTATTAGTAGTGTAAGACAAAGTGAATAACATTACAAATATAGCTGAATATCTTTGGTTAAAAGATTAGTGATTGAACAAGACATTTAAGGACGTCACCTTGGACTCTGGTGATGGATCAGATGCTTTATTCTTCATTAGAATAAAGAGTACAATAAAATAAGCGAGTGACGAACAGAGCTACTTCCAGCTTGCTGTTCCACTCTGCTTCCCATCTTAATGCTAAGCTAATTGTCTTCCAGCTCCATGCTCGTCACAGACATTATAATAGTTTACATCTTCTCATCGCACCATCGGAAAGAAGTCAATACGTGCGACAACAAAAATGTTGTGCATTGAACTTGTCTGGAGGGTTTCTGGTCGATCGGACAGCGCTGAATCATCACACATCAAACCTGATGCTTCCTCTCTGCCTTGAGTCGCTGTATTCACTGCATTAGATCATTGGAAGGAAGGTCTTGATAATGAGTGATGGACGAAGGTGGGCGGACTCATTTCGTGGAACACTACAGACTAGAGAGGCGATTACCTTCAATTTATGTACGGATGTGACAAACCTACTGCCTCAGAACTTTTATCAGTTATGTGGAATAATAACCAACTGCTGCTGTGATGTATTAATGTACACTGTATTAATGTGCAGTGTATGGGCTCTAAACCACGCTGTGATCAGATCGCTGTGTGGGCGCAGCAGAATGAGGATGCATCAATAGTTTGAGGTTCTTCAACAGATCATGCTGTTCCTCTGTCGTTAAGTAGTCTCTCCATCACGAGCATCAGAAACCCACTTTGCTTGTTGTCGTGCATCAAATTCAAACGACCAAGACTGTCAGCACATGACTGAGGCGATCATATCATTGATGACGCAGTACTTTAAAGTTTCCTCCGTTGGCTTCACAGACGTCCCGCCGCCCTGCTCCTCTTGTCCAGCAGTGGCTGCGGATGCAGGGATCGTCCTTCAGCTGCAGGTTGGTGATGAGCCGAGTGCTCTGCCTCTGCCGTGAACCGCAGAGAGGCATTGTCAGTGTTGCCACGGTTACCTCATAGCAACAGGCACTGCTTGGGGGGGGGGGTGGATATGAATATAGTTATTTTGACTGTCTTCCTAGAATTGTAATCGCTGTTGAGGGGCAATGTGTGTGTTTTTGGACTGAAGGTGTCAACAGCTGTGCCCGTACATTGCAGATTGAGTGTTTGAGGCTGAAGTATGTTTTTAAAATG
Organism: Taurulus bubalis; assembly: GCF_910589615.1. NCBI lineage: Eukaryota > Metazoa > Chordata > Actinopteri > Perciformes > Cottidae > Taurulus > Taurulus bubalis. Next base: position 21,556,568 of record NC_136606.1, on the reverse strand, counting down.
ATATGGCTTGAGATGAAAACATCCCTCCCTTCAACGTTTACGCAATCATGGAGCATTAAAGAAAACGATTGCTGGATTCAACTTGACATGTTGCTTTAGGACAGGTTTTACACCCCTGATGCTTTAGGATATAATTAAATATTTATTTTAAATTTTCTTAACTGTATTTGGCAGTTGATTGATTGGCTTTTATATTATTTGACCTTAAAAGTACCAATGTCAGAAAAACATCAGAGATGAAAATTGTTGGGGTTTATGGAACATGTGATCTAAAAGGAGTTTGGTTTTATTCAGTGTTTCTAACCAAAACACATTGTGTCCATCATTTACCCCTTTAGTTAAAATGAGTTTCAGGTGATCGGGTTGCAGTCCTCTGTCTCTCACTTTGAAGCTTCCCCGCATGTTTCCCCCTAAAAGATCCGTCATGATTAGTGCTGTTGTTTTTTCAAGGTGTTCTCTCTTATTCTCTCTTAATCTGATTCTTACTGGAACTACTTTTCATCGTGAAGGCCTTTGAGGGTCTGCCTGGAAGCAGTTCCCTGTTTGTGTGGCTCATTGCAGTGAAACTACGAAGGACACAAACGCAGAGATGTCGGAGAGACGAGAGAGAGAGTTCATGCTGCGTAGTTTGAAGCATGTTGAACCCCGTAATGGTCGCCGCGTTGTGAGTCTGTAATGAGGCATTGGCGAGCTCCGGTCAGCGGCCGTCAGTCATCCGGCTCTGCTCCATCGCCTCATGCAATGCTATCAGGTCTTGGATGGATTGCGAGCTCGTCATGGTTAAACGTTGTGTGATCGTGATACTCTGGAGGCTTTAGATGCCATCTTTATCTTCTTCCCGCTCAATCGGTTTCACATCCTGGACACATCCCTCAAACACAGTTTGTCTGCTTCTCTCTGACAACTAAAATCTAATAAAAAAATGTTTTCAGGGAGTGCAGTTAGTGACAGTATGGGAGTCACGGTGGAACCGGGTCTGAGCGGCTCTGTCTGTCAGACCCTGCTGTCGGATGAGAGGTTTTCTAAAGGGACCACTTTGTGACCAAAATCCTGTCCGTGAAGATTGTGACACCAATGTAATGCAACTTTAAACAGACGAAACCCATCCAGCTATAACAGGAAAAGGTAAAGCTGACGAGGTACTGCCGGGCTCCACGCTCGCTCAATTGTTGTTGGAGACGGAGCCTGAAGGGGAAGGACTTAAAGGGTTAATAGTGGTTTAACTTCACCACTGGCGTTTCTGCCTCCAACCCCGGACCGCACTACCACAGTGCCCCCAAGGTGCTGTGTTGAAATAACTTGGCTGTTAAATGGACAGCTGACGGGCCGAGGGTTTGACTTACTGCCACCTCCAAACAAACTGCTGTTGCCTTGGGAACTGAGCCGGATTGATGTGTGCTGACAGAGTGGAACCCGAGTTCACAGATTAGCTTTCCAGAGTCTGTGCCTGTTGCTGTGTGCTTGTCATCTTCACTCTCCGGCCGCACGGCTTTATACCTCTGCTTTCAAGATAACTGCTTTTATGCTATAAAAGGGTGATTCACTTTGGCAAGTCCTCACTCACACTCACACACACACACACACACACACACACACACACACATCCATCCTCACAAAGGGGCTCTCTCTGTGTCGGTGCAATAACGCGCCTTCACTGATGAGATGGCGGTAGAGAAGGAAAGAAGAGCGAGGCAGATCAAAAGAGAAAGGGAGAGACGTTTGGAAAAGCTCTTCAGACTCTTGACAGAGTGCCGCTTTATAGCGCCGACGAGAAGCATGACGTTTAAAGTGGATCAGTGGTGAAGAAAATGATTATGATGCACATAATAACCATCAGGATTCTCACAAAACTTTTCATCCTCAACTAATGTCAATTAAAAGCAAAACAACATGCAACAAATAACTATGAACAAAGTAAATAAGCATGTCATGCTCATGAGGCTCTGGTCTAGAAGAGAAAAATTATAATTTGACTGAAGCAGGCAGCAACCTTCTGCCTTCATGTGTTAAAGCTGCATTCTCTCTCCTGACCACCAGGGGGCGACTCCTCTGATTGTATAGAAGTCTATGCTTCATGTGTTAAAGCTGCATTCTCTCTCCTGACCACCATGGGGCGACTCCTCTGGTTGTATAGAAGTCTATGCTTCATGTGTTAAAGCAGCATTCTCTCTCCTGACCACCAGAGGGCGACTCCTCTGGTTGTATAGAAGTATATGCTTCATGTGTTAAAGCTGCATTCTCTCCTGACCACCAATTCAATTTGGTTTATTTTATATAGCCCAACATCACAAATACAAGTTTGCCTCGGAGGGCTTTACAATCTGTACACATGACATCCCTGTCCCGGGACCTCACATCGGATCAGGAAAAACTCCCCCAATAAAGATAGTAACAACCCTTTCACAGGGAAAAAAACCAGGGGGCCACGAATCCATGGAAAAAGAAAGTAGAATTAGTAATATGCATTGGAGAGAAAGAAGAGGTGAAGAGGAGAGGAGGAGCGAAAAGAGGAAGAGAAAGAGAGGAGGAGCTCAGTGTATCCTAAGATGTCCCCCAGCAGTCTAGGCCTGTAGCAGCATATCTAGGGGCTGGACCAGGTAAACCTGAGCCAGCCCTAACTATAAGCCTGAAACAGCCCTAACTATAAGCCTGAAACAGCCCTAACTATAAGCCTGAAACAGCCCTAACTATAAGCCTGAAACAGCCCTAACTATAAACCTGAAACAGCCCTAACTATAAACCTGAAACAGCCCTAACTATAAGCCTGAAACAGCCCTAACTATAAACCTGAAACAGTCCTAACTATAAGCGCCATCAAAGAGGAAAGTCTTAGGTCTACTCTTAAAGGAGGTGACTGTCTGCCCCCGGACTGAAAGTAGAAGCTGATTCCACAGAAGAGGAGCCCAATAACTGAAAGCTCTAGCCCCTAACCTACTTTTTAACACTCTGGGAACCACAAGTAACCCTGCATTCAGTGAGGGTAATGCTCTCGTGGGGTAATATGGCACTATAAGGTCCTTAAGATATGATGGTGCATCACCAGTTAAGGCTTTGTAGGTGAGGAGAAGTATTTTAAATATGATTATGATCTTACAGGAAGCCAGTGGAGAGCAGCTAGGACAGGAGTAATGTGATCTCTCTTCCTCGTTAGTACACGAGCTGCAGCATTCTGGATCAGTTGGAGAGATCCAAGGGATTTACCGGAGCAGCCTGATAATACGGAGTTACAGTAATCCAGTCTTGAGGTAACAAATGCATGAATCAATGTTTCTGCATCGCGTTGAGACAGGATGTGCCGGATCTTTGAGATGTTCCGTAGGTGAAAAAAGGCGGTCCTTGAGATCTGATTCACGTGAGAGCCAAAGGACAGGTCCTGGTGGGTTTCATCTGGCTTGAGCGACAGATATAGTTGAGTGTCATCGGCATAACAGTGAAAGTTTATGGAGTGTTTTCTGATAATATTGCCTAAAGGAAGCATATATAAGGTGAATAAAATTGGTCCAAGCACAGAACCCTGTGGAACTCCATGGCGAACGGCAGTGGTAACCGAGGCCTCATCGTTTACAAATACAAACTGAGATCGATCTGATAAATACGACTTAAACCAGCTTAGTGCTGTACCTTTAATACCAATCGACTGGTCTAGTCTCTGTAATAAGATGTCATGGTCAATGGTGTCAAACGCTGCACTAAGGTCTAACAAGACCAGAACAGAGACAAGTCCTTTATCAGCACTAAGGTCTAACAAGACCAGTACAGAGACAAGTCCTTTATCAGCACTAAGGTCTAACAAGACCAGTACAGAGACAAGTCCTTTATCAGCACTAAGGTCTAACAAGACCAGTACAGAGACAAGTCCTTTATCAGCACTAAGGTCTAACAAGACCAGTACAGAGACAAGTCCTTTATCAGCACTAAGGTCTAACAAGACCAGAACAGAGACAAGTCCCCTATCTGATGTGACTAGAAGGTCATTAGTAATTGTCACGAGTGCTGTCTCTGTTCTATGATGCTTTCTAAATCCTGACTGAAACTCCTCAAATAAACTATTGTTATGTAAAAAGTCACACAACTGGTTTGCGACTACCTTCTCCAGTATCTTAGAGAGGAAGGGAAGGTTAGAGTTAGGTCTGTAGTTAGCCAACACCTCTGGATCCAGAGTGGGCTTCTTAAGAAGAGGTTTAATTACAGCTACTTTAAAGGACTGTGGTACATGACCCGTTAGTAAAGACCCATTGATAATATCTAGTAGAGAGGCACTAACTAAAGGTACAACTTCCTTGAAAAGCTTAGTCGGAACAGGGTCCAGGAGACAGGTAGACGATTTAGAAGTAGAAACCATTGAAGACAGTTGGTCGAGGTTGATGGTAAAAAATCCATCCAGACTCACAGCAGGGCCCACAGCCTCCTCCATGGCCATCCCACCTGACTCTCAGCCAGCCTGGCCACAGTGCTAAAGAGAAACCTAGGGTTGCTCTTGTGTTTCTCTATTAGTGATGAGTAGTAGGCTCCTCTGGCATTACGGAGGACCTTCTTATTTGTTCTCAGACTATCCGCCAAACCAACCGGGACTCCTCCAGACCGTTGGAACGTCATATGCCCTCAAGCTTCCGTGATGCTTGCTTCAAAATGCGGGTCTGAGGGTTGTACCATGGAGCGAGCCTCCTTTGCTTAATGATCCTCTTTTTTAGAGGGGCTATCGAGTCCAGTGTCACTCTCAATGAGCCAGTAGCACCATCGACGAGCTGATCAATCTGGGAGGGAGTAAAGTTAGCACAGGAGTCCTCTGTTATATTGAGACATGGTAATGAATCAAATACAGAAGGAATCGCTTCCTTAAATCTAGCAACAGCACCGTCAGTTAGACATCTGGTGTAAAAACTCTTGCCTAACGCTGTACAATCCGGTAGTATAAACTCAAAAGTTATAAGGCAATGGTCTGATAAAAGAGGGTTCAGTGGAAACACTACTAAATGCTCCCCGTCAATGCCATATGTAAGAACAAGGTCGAGGGTGTGGTTAAAACAGTGAGTCGTTCCTGTACTCTATGACAGAAGCCAATGGAATCTAACAATGAGCTGAATGCAACACTAAGGCTATCATTGCTGACATCCACATGAATATTAAAATCCCCTACAATAATAACCTTATCAGTCTTAAGGACCAAACTTGACAAAAACCTCAGAAGATTCTGAAATAAATTCTGAGTACATACCTGGTGCTCGATATACCACAACAAACAGAATGGGCTGTACTGTTTTCCAGGTTGGATGTGAAAGACTAATGCCGTGTTCACACCAAAACAGTTGCGAAATATTCGCGCGTCCAGATTACATGTTAAGTCAATGCACAGCTGCGTTAAAGCGAATTTTTCGCCGAGCGTCGCGATAGAAGCGAAACGGCGTCGCAACGCCGCTTTTTCGCTGTTTCGCTGGCGTTCAAATATTTCAACTCCAGCGAATAATTCGCATGACGCGGAGTTGCGAAAGCCAATCAGCGTTGAGAAGCTCCGCTCGTCACCGCCGTCCGGTCGTCTATGTTGCATCAGCAAAATGGAGGACCAACTTATAGTTGCCGTCTGCGGTCACCCGGTGCTTTACAACACAAACTTTTTACTCCTTCCATGGTCGAGTAACGGAAATGAAGAAGGAGATTTTCGCGGCGAAAAGGGACTGAAGCCCCGCCCCCTTTCCCCAGCGATGGTTGCGAAAAACTAAAAAACACCAGCGGCGCGATAGAAGCGAAAAAGCGTTGCGAATTTTCGCAACTGTTTTGGTGTGAACACGGCATAAGAACAAGGCTTTCAAATGAGTTGCAGTTCAGTCCAGGTTTAGGACCCATTAACAGACCCGAGTCAAAAATGGCAGCTACTCCACCGGTGCCTCGAGGAATGTGTATATTAACATGACTTGGAGGAGTAGATTCATTGAGGCTGACATATTCCTCATGTCTCAGCCAGGTTTCAGTAAAACACAACACATCAATATCATTATCTGATATTAATTCATTTACTAATACAGCTTTAGAAGACAACGATCTAATATTTAGGAGTCCACACTTAACTCTCCTATCATGTTGCACTGTTGCCGGGGGCGACTCCTGTGGTTGTATAGAAGTCTATATAAATGACTCTACTTCTCTTGATGTATTCCCTCAGTAAACATTGTAAACATGAGTTTATGTCTCAATCTCTAGTTTCAAGTCTTCTTCAATACAGCATGATGTTCATTTAGTACATTATGGTCATTTAGAGTCAAACAGACCATAAAGCAGGGGACGCTTTAGGGCGGGGCTTACTGTGATTGACAGGTCACTGCGAGAACATACGGCGACTCTACCTCTCTCCTTCTCACTCCAAATATGGTCTCTTCTGTTCATTGGTTAAACAGAAATACATGGCCATGGCCGTAATCCAAGATGGCGACAACGAAATCTCTGTGTTGTAGTTTCATAATTTCTATAATTGTAGGAGCAGAACCCAGAACGTGTTTGGTTAATGCCTTTATTCACAGTGAAAGCTCCGAAAAAAAGTATGGCAACCCTAAATCTTGCAAGTAGCAACCACCACAGCTGGCTGGTAATGCTGCCAGCAAGCACCGGGGCTGCTGGGCTCTGGGGTCTCATGATTAGATGTTACTTCATGATTCAAGTATGGAAAATGTGGTGCGAGTATTGACACACACAGAATGCCAATATTACGCGGCAAAAAGGCGCCGCAGACCAGATCCCTTCCTTCTGGTCTTCCCTTTCACAATAAAAGCCCACATATGTTCCCCAGAGAACCCAAATCCACTCAAAGCATTTTGCTAAAACTCCATGAAATAGATCCAGTTTATCTAATGCAGTCGGTCTCTGCCCGTGTGAATCTAAAGGAACCTTTTAGTGAGGAAAGTGCTGCAACTGTCACGGATCTGCTATGAAGCAATACATTCAGCTGAGTATAACGCATGTGTATAGGCCTTTTAAAAGAAATCACTTTAAAAGAAATCACCAAAAGCTCTATCATGATGACGATGATGATGATGATGCTTCTTTTCCAGTGCCTGGCTGTGTGGGAGTCCTTCCTCCTGTCTCAGAGAGTGGAGCCCGGCGAGCAGCGAGACGAGGAAGACGGCTCCTAAAGTGTGGAGACGAGTCTCTCCAACATCCAAATATAGACTGAACCGATGCCCACTCACTCAGATGTGCATCATGTACGAAACAAGCGCTCTCTCTCTCTCTTTCTCTCTTTCTCTTTCTCTTTCTGTCTGGCCAAAGAAGTAAATCCCAGCCCACCATTCCAGTGATGCGCATCACTAAACCAACAGAGATCCACTCGGTGGTGTTTACAGTCCACCGTGTGCGTTGCCAAAAGCTAAAGAAGGCTCGCGGCTCTTCTGGCTCCGCTGCTGTGTTGTTCATTATGTTTGGTAGAAACAGGATCTGTGCTCTGTGCAGACGACATATTGTCAATATTTCCCCCATTTTCCGGGCGCGCCTCCTGGAAGGGAAGCCGCGTGGTGGGTTAAGGTGCGGCGTCCCAGGAAGCCAAACTAACCTTCTCCACGCCGCTCATTAGAATTTTCCAACAGGAAGTTGTACTCAACTGACTAAACTCTCGTGCCAAAATCCATGTTGAAGGAATCTGACCTTTCCAAAGTAATGTCACTATTTGTATGCATTTGAAACATAAATCAGTTTAAAAATGCATATTAAACACTTAAAATGTGTTATAAACTGCTTATACCACTGTTTGTTTGTTTTTTGCAGGGTTCATATTATATTCCCATAATTTATCAAATGCATTATAATAATTAGTTTAATGCATTGTTATAACTGTAATAATGCATTATAATAATTAGTTTAATGCATTGTTATAACTGTAATAATGCATTATAATAATTAGTTTAATGCATTGTTATAACTGTAATAATGCATTATAATATGATTATGGGTTGCTCTAAAAGGGAACAACAGCCATTTTTAAAACATTGATATGATTCTGGAGGCTTTGTAATATGGTGTGGTGAAATATTAAGACCTGCTCGTTGGACGCACACGGAGGGCCCCAAACGCCAGCGGAAGAGGATCTGAGGTCCCGGGAGGAGATGGAAGCTAAGCTAACCCAGCTCGGTCCTCAGGATATTCCACTACCCAGCATGCCCCTGGCTACGGCACAGTTGCAGGAAAACAAGATGGATTACAATAAGGAGGACTGTTGTGGCCACACCTCCAGAGACCTGGCTCCACCTTATTGACCAGATAATATGTAGTTGCGTCTATTTATATTCCTCCTGATGCAAATTCCAACATGCGCTCCTGGAATGCACTGCTTTAGTTTGAGTGTTTTGAGTGGTGGTTTGGGCAGCGGCCAGCGTGTCTCTTCTACAGTGAGAAACCACAGCAGGAAACGTCTCGGCTGTTCCATCAGAGCTCTACTTGTTCCATCAGAGCTCTACTTGTTCCATTAGAGCTATACTTGTTCCATTAGAGCTATACTTGTTCCATCAGAGCTCTACTTGTTCCATTAGAGCTATACTTGTTCCATTAGAGCTCTACTTGTCCCATCAGAGCTCTACTTGTTCCATTAGAGCTCTACTTGTCCCATCAGAGCTCTACTTGTTCCATTAGAGCTCTACTTGTTCCATCAGAGCTCTACTTGTTCCATTAGAGCTCTACTTGTTCCATCAGAGCTCTACTTGTTCCATCAGAGCTATACTTGTTCCATCAGAGCTCTACTTGTCCCATCAGAGCTCTACTTGTTCCATTAGAGCTCTACTTGTTCCATCAGAGCTCTACTTGTCCCATCAGAGCTCTACTTGTTCCATTAGAGCTCTACTTGTTCCATCAGAGCTATACTTGTTCCATCAGAGCTCTACTTGTCCCATCAGAGCTCTACTTGTTCCATTAGAGCTCTACTTGTTCCATCAGAGCTCTACTTGTTCCATCAGAGCTCTACTTGTCCCATCAGAGCTCTACTTGTTCCATCAGAGCTCTACTTGTTCCATCAGAGCTATACTTGTTCCATCAGAGCTCTACTTGTCCCCATCAGAGCTCTACTTGTCCCATCAGAGCTCTACTTGTCCCATCAGAGCTCTACTTGTCCCATCAGAGCTCTACTTGTTCCATTAGAGCTCTACTTGTTCCATCAGAGCTCTACTTGTCCCATCAGAGCTCTACTTGTTCCATTAGAGCTCTACTTGTTCCATCAGAGCTCTACTTGTCCCATCAGAGCTCTACTTGTCCCATCAGAGCTCTACTTGTTCCATTAGAGCTCTACTTGTTCCATTAGAGCTCTACTTGTTCCATCAGAGCTCTACTTGTCCCATCAGAGCTCTACTTGTCCCATCAGAGCTCTACTTGTCCCATCAGAGCTCTACTTGTTCCTCAGACGTCTTGACCTGGTTCATGATATGCATACACTTTAGCGTCTGCTCATACACGAGCAGCATCATATCAATGTTTTAAAAATGGCTGTTGTTTCATTGTTTGCTTAAGTAAAGTCAAAAATAAAAGGAAATCAATGCAATAACAAAATAAAAATAATTAATTTAACAGGCCTAAAAAAGGTAACAACTGAATGATGGATATTTTTACATTTCACGTAATTGAGTCAAATTATATATATATATATATATATATATATATATATATATATATATATATATATATATATATAAAACAAACAAGTATACTTATACATGTATATAGGAGCACATTATAACATTGTATGTACAAGTATGTTTATAATGCATTATAGACATGAGCTTGCATAAAAAGTCACCCGCAATTATGAAGTATTATACATGATCTTGTGAGACATTATAAAAGGCTTTATAATGTATTTTGATTATTGTTATAAAGCATTATGGATATTTTGCGGCGTTTAACTATAACAATCGTGCTATAAACAGATTATAAGGCATTGTGAGTATGTTTATAACACATTATAGACGGTGTTGATGGTTCCAAGGTACTTATCTGTGTACTGAGTGAAGGTTCATTCAACAATAGGTTGACAATAATCTTCCTTCAAGCTCTACGACTAATGTTTTACACTCAAAGTTCTGGAGGAAGCTCGTCAGCGACTGAGTTCAGTCTGTTTTATTTTCCTCTAAAGACCAGAATGCCTTAAGACTTGATCACAAAGTCCTTCTCTTTTCCTTGACCTCGGGTAGTGACCCCCAAATGGTGCGCCATTTTATAATGTAGCTGCCTCAAGACATTCCCTCCTCTCGTTTGGTGAAGTCCAGTGTTCCCTGAGCTCAAGGAGACACAGAAGGAGGGATCACAGCTCCTTTCCTTGGCGTCTAGAGAGTTGGACCGGCTCTCATCTCGGCTGCCGCGGAGATTCTTCCTGGTCATTTCACTCATTTAGGAAAAAGATTCCTTAGACCCCAGCCTTGGTTTTAACAACTGGCTGTTGGGAATGAGAACGATAGCGCCGGGCACAACGTCCCATCTCTGTTCCGTGACGTTTGACCAATAAGAGCCCGGAGCTCCTTTACAGAGGGCTCGGCGACCCTGAAACCACTCAAGTCCAGTCCACGTGTCCTGAAGAGTCCTGAAGAGTCCTGAAGAGCAGGGGAACCCTGGAAAGGTGCTTTACAAACACAAGTCCACTTCATAACTCAGGAAGCCCAGACGACACATGGAGGACAGCATGTGTCCAAACACGACCCTGAGCACACGCTTCTCTTTACGTCACACGTTTTCTACTACATTGCATTTCATCCGAGTCGCAGCGGGAACTTCTGCGCGCAAAACCAGAAACCGTCTCTCAAATATGCACACGTGAATGATCAAACGCTCTTATTATAAAGAATAAGAGCGATGTTTAGTAGGTAGGCCTCGTCTGTGAGCGAGTTCATGTCTTTCATCCGTAACGTATCTCATGCGTGTTCTGAAGTCTTTGTTAAGAGCCATAAAACATAACATCAGAACACACAGCACTGCTGGTCTGAGCTTTGATCAGAGGAGCCTCAAGCGCTTCGTGAAATGATAATTCAGAATGTTTGGTTGTTTGTGCCGATGAGAGATTTCACGTTTACGAGTCTGACGGAGACGGGAGACGTCTTCGTATCGGAATGCTTAAATAATCTTTTTGTACTGATATCTTCTTGCCTCTTTATTGCTTTTCATCATTTTTGAATATGTGAAAGAAAAAGTATGAATCAAATGGATGTTGAGATAATAATAAAGACGAGGCCTCTGACTACTCTGTAGCTGCCCCTGTTTGCCCTGCTGCCCTGATCCTGACTGCAGAAGTCGTCGTTCATCGTGTGAATCGAAACGTCGCTTTAAGAAAATGCTTTTAGAGCGATGTGGTGATTGTCGCTCCATTGGTCTTGTTTTTCTTTTCTTTTTGGAAATAAATAAAAAGGTTTAAGGTTTGCTTCACACGAAAATGCAGTTTATAATAATGCATTTCATTTATATAGCGCTTTTCTTCGTACTCAAAGTCACTTTACACAACATTACAATGTCCTAAAAAGTATGGAATAAAACAAGTAGACACCATGACACCATGGCTTTGGTGTGTGAAGCTTTAAATTTAATAAATGATGTTTGTGACGCCAATACATATTGTGTCTATCTTTATGATATAATGGCGGGGTCAAAATCAAAAGTCGAAACAAATTGGGAGAGGGTTGTGATGTGACTGTGGGTCAGTGGTTAGAATATCTGACTTTCAGTCAGAGGATCGGTGGTTTGAGCCTCGGCTCCGTTAGTCCATGTTGCTGTGTCCAATTTTTTAAGTAAAAATAAGAACTTTTCCACAGTGCTGGGCTTTTTGAGACTATTTCTCCTGCTTTATAAAATACCCTTTCACAGCACACATGAAGCTGTACAGAGAGGAAGGGGGAATCCATTGAGTTTCGCTGCCTCTTATATTTCAAATCGCACGGCAAACCCACAAACTATGTTCTGAATCAGTCGCGTGGTACGGCCGGCTCAGAGGCTTCGAACGTCACCACATACGTCATCGACACAAGCCTCGATACGCGCTTCACCAAAATCTACCTGGTTACTCGACACGTCCATCGAAGCCTCGACACGAAAGGACACATCACTACTTTCAGCTGGTTTCTAAACTGAATGCAGTTTAGACGTTTTTTCAAAAACCTGCCACCCAAAACCCTGATGGGTCTGCGATATATGAGCAGAAAGGCCAGGATCGTCATGGCAAAGGATGCATGCACAGGAGCAGCAGGTATGACCTGAGGTCTCCTGGCCGTCCCTAAAGTGATCCCATCTTAATGCAGAGCCAGCTGCTGTGAAAAAAACATGTTCACCTGTATCTAAGAAAATAAGTTGCGTTTTAAGATGTTTCTCAGGCTGACGTTCAAAAAGCTCAACTTCAAAAAGAGGGATATTTTTCAAATAAGTTGTTTGAAACATGAATTGAAAAATACTGTCTTATGTCAGACCGCCACTGGTGTTATGCTGCGTATGTCTTGTGGCAGATAGTGACATTTTATTCCAACCTTCGCCTCAGTGCAGCTCTTAACCTACACGTTCTTTATGTTCATGAAGTGAATATTAGAGTCCTGGAAGTGGCCTAAAGGAACAATCCTCAGGAATCCACCGGGTTGAGGCGAGAAAGCTTTTAGCATTAGCCGACCCGGACTGAGCAGCTGTTCATGCTGCCACTAAGTAGGTTATCCTACACATTTAATCACATTACACATTAAAGAGGCTATCTAAATAAAGCATGCCTCGAAAACCACGAGCGCTTGTTCCTAATGCAGCGGGGAATACAAGCAACAGAGAGGGGGAGGGGAGAACACGTGTTCTACATGAACGTAGAGCAGAGGTTCTACATGAACGTAGAGCAGAGGTTCTACATGAACGTAGAGCAGAGGTTCTACATGAACGTAGAGCAGAGGTTCTACATGAACGTAGAGCAGAGGTTCTACCTGAACGTAGAGCAGAGGTTCTACCTGAATGTAGAGCAGAGGTTCTACATGAACTGGAGCAGAGGTTCTACATGAACGTACAGCAGAGGTTCTACATGAACGTAGAGCAGAGGTTCTACATGAACGTACAGCAGAGGTTCTACATGAACGTAGAGCAGAGGTTCTACATGAATGTACAGCAGAGGTTCTACATGAACTGGAGCAGAGGTTCTACATGAACTGGAGCAGAGGTTCTACATGAACGTAGAGCAGAGGTTCTACTTAAACGTAGAGCAGAGGTTCTACATGAACTGGAGCAGAGGTTCTACATGAACTGGAGCAGAGGTTCTACATGAACTGGAGCAGAGGTGCTACATGAACGTACAGCAGAGGTTCTACATGAACGTAGAGCAGAGGTTCTACATGAACGTAGAGCAGAGGTTCTACATGAACTGGAGCAGAGGTTCTACATGAACGTAGAGCAGAGGTTCTACATGAACGTAGAGCAGAGGTTCTACATGAACTGGAGCAGAGGTTCTACATGAACGTACAGCAGAGGTTCTACATGAACATAGAGCAGAGATTCTACATGAACGTACAGCAGAGGTTCTACATGAACATAGAGCAGAGGTTCTACATGAACGTAGGGCAGAGGTTCTACATGAACATACAGCAGAGGTTCTACATGAACGTAGAGCAGAGGTTCTACATGAACTGGAGCAGAGGTTCTACATGAACGTAGAGCAGAGGTTCTACATGAACTGGAGCAGAGGTTCTACATGAATGTAAAGCAGAGGTTCTACATGAACTGGAGCAGAGGTTCTACATGAACGTAGAGCAGAGGTTCTACATGAACGTAGAGCAGAGGTTCTACATGAACTGGAGCAGAGGTTCTACATGAACGTAGAGCAGAGGTTCTGCATGAACGTAGAGCAGAGGTTCTACATGAACTAGAGCAGAGGTTCTACATGAACGTAGAGCAGAGGTTCTGCATGAACGTACAGCAGAGGTTCTACATGAACTGGAGCAGAGGTTCTACATGAACGTAGAGCAGAGGTTCTGCATGAACTGGAGCAGAGGTTCTGCATGAACGTACAGCAGAGGTTCTACATGAACGTAGAGCAGAGGTTTTACATGAACGTACAGCAGAGGTTCTACATGAACGTACAGCAGAGGTTCTACATGAACGTACAGCAGAGGTTCTACATGAACGTAGAGCAGAGGTTCTACATGAACGTAGAGCAGAGGTTCTACATGAACGTAGAGCAGAGGTTCTACATGAACTGGAGCAGAGGTTCTACATGAACGTACAGCAGAGGTTCTACATGAACATAGAGCAGAGGTTCTACATGAACGTACAGCAGAGGTTCTACATGAACATAGAGCAGAGGTTCTACATGAACGTAGAGCAGAGGTTCTACATGAACATACAGCAGAGGTTCTACATGAACGTAGAGCAGAGGTTCTACATGAACTGGAGCAGAGGTTCTACATGAACGTAGAGCAGAGGTTCTACATGAACTGGAGCAGAGGTTCTACATGAATGTAAAGCAGAGGTTCTACATGAACTGGAGCAGAGGTTCTACATGAACGTAGAGCAGAGGTTCTACATGAACGTAGAGCAGAGGTTCTACATGAACTGGAGCAGAGGTTCTACATGAACGTAGAGCAGAGGTTCTGCATGAACGTAGAGCAGAGGTTCTACATGAACTAGAGCAGAGGTTCTACATGAACGTAGAGCAGAGGTTCTGCATGAACGTACAGCAGAGGTTCTACATGAACTGGAGCAGAGGTTCTACATGAACGTAGAGCAGAGGTTCTGCATGAACTGGAGCAGAGGTTCTGCATGAACGTACAGCAGAGGTTCTACATGAACGTAGAGCAGAGGTTTTACATGAACGTACAGCAGAGGTTCTACATGAACGTACAGCAGAGATTCTACATGAACATAGAGCAGAGGTTCTACATGAACGTACAGCAGAGGTTCTACATGAACTGGAGCAGAGGTTCTACATGAACGTACAGCAGAGGTTCTACATGAACGTAGAGCAGAGGTTCTACATGAACGTAGAGCAGAGGTTCTACATGAACTGGAGCAGAGGTTCTACATGAACGTAGAGCAGAGGTTCTACATGAACGTAGAGCAGAGGTTCTACATGAACGTACAGCAGAGGTTCTACATGAACGTACAGCAGAGGTTCTACATGAACGTACAGCAGAGGTTCTACATGAACGTAGAGCAGAGGTTCTACATGAACGTACAGCAGAGATTCTACATGAACATAGAGCAGAGGTTCTACATGAACGTACAGCAGAGATTCTACATGAACATAGAGCAGAGGTTCTACATGAACGTACAGCAGAGGTTCTACATGAACTGGAGCAGAGGTTCTACATGAACGTACAGCAGAGGTTCTACATGAACGTACAGCAGAGGTTCTACATGAACGTAGAGCAGAGGTTCTACATGAACGTACAGCAGAGGTTCTACATTAACATAGAGCAGAGGTTCTACATGAACGTAGAGCAGAGGTTCTACATGAACGTACAGCAGAGGTTCTACATGAACATAGAGCAGAGGTTCTACATGAACGTACAGCAGAGGTTCTACATGAACTGGAGCAGAGGTTCTACATGAACGTAGAGCAGAGGTTCTACATGAACGTAGAGCAGAGGTTCTACATGAACGTAGAGCAGAGGTTCTACATGAACGTACAGCAGAGGTTCTACATGAACGTAGAGCAGAGGTTCTACATGAACGTAGAGCAGAGGTTCTACATGAACTGGAGCAGAGGTTCTACATGAACGTAGAGCAGAGGTTCTACATGAACATACAGCAGAGATTCTACATGAACGTAGAGCAGAGGTTCTACATGAACTGGAGCAGAGGTTCTACATGAACGTAAAGCAGAGGTTCTACATGAACTGGAGCAGAGGTTCTACATGAACGTAGAGCAGAGGTTCTACATGAACGTAGAGCAGAGGTTCTACATGAACTGGAGCAGAGGTTCTACATGAACGTAGAACAGAGGTTCTACATGAACGTAGAGCAGAGGTTCTGCACGAACGTACAGCAGAGGTTCTGCATGAACGTACAGCAGAGGTTCTACATGAACATAGAGCAGAGGTTCTACATGAACGTAGAGCAGAGGTTCTACATGAACGTAGAGCAGAGGTTCTACATGAACTGGAGCAGAGGTTCTACATGAATGTAGAGCAGAGGTTCTACATGAACGTAGAGCAGAGGTTCTACATGAACTGGAGCAGAGGTTCTACATGAACGTAGAACAGAGGTTCTACATGAACTGGAGCAGAGGTTCTGCATGAACTGGAGCAGAGGTTCTACATGAACGTAGAGCAGAGGTTCTGCATGAACGTAGAGCAGAGGTTCTGCATGAACGTAGAGAAGAGGTTCTACATGAACTGGAGCAGAGGTTCTGCATGAACGTACAGCAGAGGTTCTACATGAACGTAGAGCAGAGGTTCTGCATGAACGTACAGCAGAGGTTCTACATGAACTGGAGCAGAGGTTCTGCATGAACGTAGAGCAGAGGTTCTGCATGAACTGGAGCAGAGGTTCTGCATGAACGTACATCAGAGGTTCTACATGAACGTACAGCAGAGGTTCTGCATGAACGTAGAGCATAGGTTCTGCATGAACGTAGAGCAGAGGTTCTACATGAACGTACAGCAGAGGTTCTACATGAACTGGAGCAGAGGTTCTACATGAACGTACAGCAGAGGTTCTGCATGAACGTAGAGCAGAGGTTCTACATGAACTAGAGCAGAGGTTCTACATGAACGTAGAGCAGAGGTTCTACATGAACTGGAGCAGAGGTTCTACATGAACGTAGAGCAGAGGTTCTACATGAACTGGAGCAGAGGTTCTACATGAACGTACAGCAGAGATTCTACATGAACGTAGAGCAGAGGTTCTACATGAACGTACAGCAGAGGTTCTACATGAACGTAGAGCAGAGGTTCTACATGAACTGGAGCAGAGGTTCTGCATGAACGTAGAGCAGAGGTTCTACATGAACGTAGAGCAGAGGTTCTACATGAACGTAGAGCAGAGGTTCTACATGAACTGGAGCAGAGGTTCTGCATGAACGTAGAGCAGAGGTTCTACATGAACGTACAGCAGAGGTTCTACATGAACGTACACAGAGGTTCTACATGAACGTAGAGCAGAGGTTCTACATGAACATAGAGCAGAGGTTCTACATGAACGTAGAGCAGAGGTTCTACATGAACGTAGAGCAGAGGTTCTACATGAACATAGAGCAGAGGTTCTACATGAACGTACAGCAGAGGTTCTACATGAACGTACAGCAGAGGTTCTACATGAACTGGAGCAGAGGTTCTACATGAACGTAAAGCAGAGGTTCTACATGAACTGGAGCAGAGGTTCTACATGAACGTAGAGCAGAGGTTCTACATGAATGTAGAGCAGAGGTTCTACATGAACGTAGAGCAGAGGTTCTGCATGAACGTAGAGCAGAGGTTCTACATGAACTAGAGCAGAGGTTCTACATGAACGTAGAGCAGAGGTTCTGCATGAACGTACAGCAGAGGTTCTACATGAACTGGAGCAGAGGTTCTACATGAAGTAGAGCAGAGGTTCTGCATGAACTGGAGCAGAGGTTCTGCATGAACGTACATCAGAGGTTCTACATGAACGTACAGCAGAGGTTCTGCATGAACGTACAGCAGAGGTTCTGCATGAACGTAGAGCAGAGGTTCTACATGAACGTACAGCAGAGGTTCTACATGAACGTACAGCAGAGGTGCTACATGAACGTAGAGCAGAGGTTCTGCATGAACGTAGAGCAGAGGTTCTACATGAACGTACAGCAGAGGTTCTACATGAACGTACAGCAGATGTTCTGCATGAACGTAGAGCAGAGGTTCTACATGAACATACAGCAGAGGTTCTACATGAACGTACAGCAGAGGTTCTGCATGAACGTAGAGCAGAGGTTCTGCATGAACTGGAGCAGAGGTTCTACATGAACTGGAGCAGAGGTTCTACATGAACGTACAGCAGAGGTTCTACATGAACGTAGAGCAGAGGTTCTACATGAACGTACAGCAGAGGTTCTACATGAACTGGAGCAGAGGTTCTACATGAACTGGAGCAGAGGTTCTACATGAACGTACAGCAGAGGTTCTGCATGAACGTAGAGCAGAGGTTCTACATGAACTAGAGCAGAGGTTCTACATGAACTGGAGCAGAGGTTCTACATGAACTGGAGCAGAGGTTCTGCATGAACGTAGAGCAGAGGTTCTACATGAACGTACAGCAGAGGTTCTACATGAACGTACAGCAGAGGTTCTACATGAACGTAGAGCAGAGGTTCTACATGAACGTACAGCAGAGGTTCTACATGAACATAGAGCAGAGGTTCTACATGAACGTACAGCAGAGGTTCTGCATGAACGTACAGCAGAGGTTCTACATAAACATAGAGCAGAGGTTCTACATGAACGTAGAGCAGAGGTTCTACATGAACGTACAGCAGAGGTTCTACATGAACGTACAGCAGAGGTTCTACATGAACGTAGAGCAGAGGTTCTACATGAACGTACAGCAGAGGTTCTACATGAACATAGAGCAGAGGTTCTACATGAACGTAGAGCAGAGGTTCTACATGAACGTACAGCAGAGGTTCTACATGAACATAGAGCAGAGGTTCTACATGAACGTACAGCAGAGGTTCTACATGAACATAGAGCAGAGGTTCTACATGAACATAGAGCAGAGGTTCTACATGAACGTAGAGCAGAGGTTCTACATGAACGTACAGCAGAGGTTCTACATGAACATAGAGCAGAGGTTCTACATGAACATAGAGCAGAGGTTCTACATGAACGTAGAGCAGAGGTTCTACATGAACGTACAGCAGAGGTTCTACATGAACATAGAGCAGAGGTTCTACATGAACGTACAGCAGAGGTTCTACATGAACGTAGAGCAGAGGTTCTACATGAACGTAGAGCAGAGGTTCTGCATGAACGTACAGCAGAGGTTCTGCATGAACGTACAGCATAGCAAACCTCTGCTGTACATTCATGTGAACACAGGGCCTCCTCCATTGGTGAGGGGGCGTGGGCTCCTCCATTGGTGAGGGGGTGGGGCCTCTTCCATGCTGGCCCCTCCCTCTGGAACTCTCTCCCATCACCTCAGACATTCTTCATCATTGCTTTTAACCTGTGATGCTAGTTAACTATGTTTCTTATTGTTCTGTCATCTCTCTTGTGTACATTGTTATTAAGTGTGGCTTCAGCTAGAGGGGTCATAGACCCCTATAGCAAAGCGCACTTCATATTATTGCTCGGGCTTATTATTATTATTATTACTTATTATTATTCTTCTTATTCCGCCAAACTTTGGACCGTATCTTCTCCCACAGCGTTGCCCGCACATGCGTAAAAAATACATCAAAACGTGCGGCCCGATCGGGAATCGTGAGCTATGACTTTTCTAAGAGATTCGACCAGCCATTTTCCCGAAAAGTGCGAAAAACGGCGAGAAATTGTCCCATTCACTTGACTGGGGTTTCGGACTGAAGAGAGCAAAAAAACATACATCTTTGTGCCCACAGTGACTCGCCATAATGTATCGTAGAGAAATGATTTAAAGTTTAAAACGTTGACAAAAGTCTGGAGTTTATTTGCCCAATTGGGCATTTTTTGATAGCTAGCACAGTTTTCATGTAATTATTGTTCAAGTTTAGGAAAATGTGGGAACCATTTCAGAGTTTACAATGGGTGTGTGTGGGGAAGGTTAGAGCTGTGATGTCATCGCTAGAGCACGAGGAGCTGTGTCCTAAACAACCTTTTTGTATTTGTATTTTGCCATTCACTCCACAATATTGACTTTTGAGGCATAATTTATATATGAAAACGTTGGAAATATTGTGCCGGTGGTACACATGAGTCGTGGAATCCAACAAATGTATACTGTTTTGTCAGCAAGCCTGAAAGCGACATGAAGACCGGCCAAGTGCTCCATTAACCTCCATGTTAAATCGGACCACAATTTTCTCTCATGACGGAAACGTGAGCACTTTTCAAACTGAATTTACGCTCTCATTTCTAAATCCTTACAAATATTTAAGTAGACAGAAACGTTCGCAGAAGTCTTGTGCTTCTCATGATGTCATTATTTTCGTGATGGGATCCATGGTTGTCTGTCAAATACACTAGTTTGAAAGTTAGTTTTTTCATTAAATCAACTCTCCTGTCTCTCTCTCAGTGAACACCATGGCAACGGTGACACACAAGCACACACGCGCAGGAGGAACTGTCAGTTGGTCAGCTGACATCCTGACTGTTTGTGCTTCTCATGATTTCATTATTTTCGTGATGGGATGGGATTCATGGTTGTCTGTCAAATACAATAGTATTATTTCTTGGTGTAACCACACCTCCCTACTCAATTCTGCGCCCTACCTCGAATAATGGCCCATCTTCATTACCTACACTTACACCGGTCTCAAGACACAAATAAACGCCTCTTAACTTCTTTTCTTCCATATGCTTCCTCTTATTAAACACTTAAACAAGCTTAAGACTCATAGACACGGTTTAAACATCCTAATATTACCAATAAGGCACACAAATAGACATTTTAGACCATTAATAACGTCCTCTGTCAGACGCTCATGAGCCACACCCACGGTTTTCCCGCCTTATGCAAATGAGCTGCACCCACAGAGACTTTCACCCAGACCCCTGCAAAGAGCTCCTCTCCCCTCCTCCTATTCTAATTAATGTTAAATATAAACTAATCTCTAAATCCTTGAACTTATTCAATCCCCTTGGCTTTTATTCAAGTTCAGGAACATAGAAATCCACTACAGAGCTGTGTCCTAAACAACCTTGTTTGTATTTGTATTTTGCCATTTACTCCACAATATTGACTTTTGAGGCATAATTTATATATGAAAACGTTGGAAATATTGTGCCGGTGGTACACATGCGTCGTGTACACATGCTTGCTGACTGTTTTGTCAGCAAACCTGAAAGCGACATGAAGACCGGCCAACTGCTCCATTAACCTCCATGTTAAATCGGACCACAATTTTCTCTCATGACGGAAACGTGAGCACTTTACAAACTGAATTTACGCCCTCATTTATAAATCCTTACAAATATTTAAGTAGACGGAAACGTTCTCAGAAGTCTTGTGCTTCTCATGATGTCATTATTTTCGTGATGGGATTCACGGTTGTCTGTCAAATACAATAGTTTGAAAGGTTGTTTTCTCATTAAATCCACAGTTCAGTCTCCTGCTCTGTGACAGTGTCACACCTGTTTTAAGTTAGCCAATCAGGGCTGTCACCACGACAACCGGTGACACAAACGCAGGAGGAGCCAACTGACGTTGGTCAGCTGACATCCAAGACACTCTATTTTAAACTCTACAAAAAACGTTTCACACACATTCTTATATATCATACATTAGACTTAGACACACACACACACACAGAATTATCACAAAACGATTGACTGTGTGTGTCTATGTGCGCCCGCGTGTGTGTGCGCGCACGTTTTTTGACCCCAGAAAGTTGGTGAGTGAGGAGATACAACTTGGATCGACCTTTCACCCAATGAGTCTGTTGTTGCTGGGGAAAAATGGACAACACAACGAATCCGATTAGGCTCCTCCCATAGAAGAAGTCTGATTGGCTCTTTTTTATTTGGCTTTCGGTTAAGGATTTTTTTTTTCATTGTGTAAAAAACTACGTTTTTCACCCTCTCAAAGAAAGTCATTTGATCTGATAATTCTGAAGGTGGCAGAGGTTATTGAGGTTATTGTGTTATTGAGAGATGTGTTACCTCAATAACACATCTCACTACCGGTAATGTATACATATTGCGACGTCTTACGGCAGTAGTAGCCACACTTTCAAAATTTCTTGTGAAATTTTCTAGTTAAGTGTGGCTTCAGCTAGAGGGGTCATAGACCCCTATAGCAAAGCGCACTTTATATTATTGCTCGGGCTTATTATTAAGTGTGGCTTCAGCTAAAGGGGTCATAGACCCCTATAGCAAAGCGCACTTTATATTATTGCTCGGGCTTATTATTATTATTACTTATTATTATTATTCTTATTCCGCCAAACTTTGGACCGTATCTTCTCCCACAGCGTTGCCCGCACATGCGTAAAAAATACATCAAAACGTGCGGCCCGATCGGGAATCGTGAGCTATGACTTTTCTAAGAGATTCGACCAGCCATTTTCCCGAAAAGTGCGAAAAACGGCGAGAAATTGTCCCATTCACTTGACTGGGGTTTCGGACTGAAGAGAGCAAAAAAACATACATCTTTGTGCCCACAGTGACTCGCCATAATGTATCGTAGAGAAATGATTTAAAGTTTAAAACGTTGACAAAAGTCTGGAGTTTATTTGCCCAATTGGGCATTTTTTGATAGCTAGCACAGTTTTCATGTAATTATTGTTCAAGTTTAGGAAAATGTGGGAACCATTTCAGAGTTTACAATGGGTGTGTGTGGGGAAGGTTAGAGCTGTGATGTCATCGCTAGAGCACGAGGAGCTGTGTCCTAAACAACCTTTTTGTATTTGTATTTTGCCATTCACTCCACAATATTGACTTTTGAGGCATAATTTATATATGAAAACGTTGGAAATATTGTGCCGGTGGTACACATGAGTCGTGGAATCCAACAAATGTATACTGTTTTGTCAGCAAGCCTGAAAGCGACATGAAGACCGGCCAAGTGCTCCATTAACCTCCATGTTAAATCGGACCACAATTTTCTCTTATGACGGAAACGTGAGCACTTTTCAAACTGAATTTACGCTCTCATTTCTAAATCCTTACAAATATTTAAGTAGACGGAAACGTTCGCAGAAGTCTTGTGCTTCTCATGATGTCATTATTTTCGTGATGGGATCCATGGTTGTCTGTCAAATACACTAGTTTGAAAGTTAGTTTTTTCATTAAATCAACTCTCCTGTCTCTCTCTCAGTGAACACCATGGCAACGGTGACACACACGCACACACGCACACACGTGCAGGAGGAACTGTCAGTTGGTCAGCTGACATCCTGACTGTTTGTGCTTCTCATGATTTCATTATTTTCGTGATGGGATGTGATTCATGGTTGTCTGTCAAATACAATAGTATTATTTCTTGGTGTAACCACACCTCCCTACTCAATTCTGCGCCCTACCTCGAATAATGGCCCATCTTCATTACCTACACTTACACCGGTCTCAAGACACAAATAAACGCCTCTTAACTTCTTTTCTTCCATATGCTTCCTCTTATTAAACACTTAAACAAGCTTAAGACTCATAGACACGGTTTAAACATCCTAATATTACCAATAAGGCACACAAATAGACATTTTAGACCATTAATAACGTCCTCTGTCAGACGCTCATAAGCCACATCCACGGTTTTCCTGCCTTATGCAAATGAGCTGCACCCACAGAGACTTTCACCCAGACCCCTGCAAAGAGCTCCTCTCCCCTCCTCCTATTCTAATTAATGTTAAATATAAACTAATCTCTAAATCCTTGAACTTATTCAATCCCCTTGGCTTTTATTCAAGTTCAGGAACATAGAAATCCACTACAGAGCTGTGTCCTAAACAACCTTTTTGTATTTGTATTTTGCCATTCACTCCACAATATTGACTTTTGAGGCATAATTTATATATGAAAACGTTGGAAATATTGTGCCGGTGGTACACATGCGTCGTGGAATCCAACAAATGTATACTGTTTTGTCAGCAAGCCTGAAAGCGACATGAAGACCGGCCAACTGCTCCATTAACCTCCATGTTAAATCGGACCACAATTTTCTCTCATGACGGAAACGTGAGCACTTTACAAACTGAATTTACGCTCTCATTTATAAATCCTTACAAATATTTAAGTAGACGGAAACGTTCTCAGAAGTCTTGTGCTTCTCATGATGTCATTATTTTCGTGATGGGATTCACGGTTGTCTGTCAAATACAATAGTTTGAAAGGTTGTTTTCTCATTAAATCCACAGTTCAGTCTCCTGCTCTGTGACAGTGTCACACCTGTTTTAAGTTAGCCAATCAGGGCTGTCACCACGACAACCGGTGATACAAACGCAGGAGGAGCCAACTGACGTTGGTCAGCTGACATCCAAGACACTCTATTTTAAACTCTACAAAAAACGTTTCACACACATTCTTATATATCATACATTAGACTTAGACACACACACACACAGAATTATCACAAAACGATTGACTGTGTGTGTGTGTCTATGTGCGCCCGCGTGTGTGTGCGCGCACGTTTTTTGACCCCAGAAAGTTGGTGAGTGAGGAGATACAACTTGGATCGACCTTTCACCCAATGAGTCTGTTGTTGCTGGGGAAAAATGGACAACACAACGAATCCGATTAGGCTCCTCCCATAGAAGAAGTCTGATTGGCTCTTTTTTATTTGGCTTTCGGTTAAGGATTTTTTTTTTTCATTGTGTAAAAAACTACGTTTTTCACCCTCTCAAAGAAAGTCATTTGATCTGATAATTCTGAAGGTGGCAGAGGTTATTGAGGTTATTGTGTCATTGAGAGATGTGTTACCTCAATAACACATCTCACTACCGGTAATGTATACATATTGCGACGTCTTACGGCAGTAGTAGCCACACTTTCAAAATTTCTTGTGAAATTTTCTAGTTAAGTGTGGCTTCAGCTAGAGGGGTCATAGACCCCTATAGCAAAGCGCACTTCATATTATTGCTCGGGCTTATTATTAAGTGTGGCTTCAGCTAGAGGGGTCATAGACCCCTATAGCAAAGCGCACTTCATATTATTGCTCGGGCTTATTATTAAGTGTGGCTTCAGCTAGAGGGGTCATAGACCCCTATAGCAAAGCGCACTTCATATTATTGCTCGGGCTTATTATTATTATTATTACTTATTATTATTCTTCTTATTCCGCCAAACTTTGGACCGTATCTTCTCCCACAGCGTTGCCCGCACATGCGTAAAAAATACATCAAAACGTGCGGCCCGATCGGGAATCGTGAGCTATGACTTTTCTAAGAGATTCGACCAGCCATTTTCCCGAAAAGTGCGAAAAACGGCGAGAAATTGTCCCATTCACTTGACTGGGGTTTCGGACTGAAGAGAGCAAAAAAACATACATCTTTGTGCCCACAGTGACTCGCCATAATGTATCGTAGAGAAATGATTTAAAGTTTAAAACGTTGACAAAAGTCTGGAGTTTATTTGCCCAATTGGGCATTTTTTGATAGCTAGCACAGTTTTCATGTAATTATTGTTCAAGTTTAGGAAAATGTGGGAACCATTTCAGAGTTTACAATGGGTGTGTGTGGGGAAGGTTAGAGCTGTGATGTCATCGCTAGAGCACGAGGAGCTGTGTCCTAAACAACCTTTTTGTATTTGTATTTTGCCATTCACTCCACAATATTGACTTTTGAGGCATAATTTATATATGAAAACGTTGGAAATATTGTGCCGGTGGTACACATGAGTCGTGGAATCCAACAAATGTATACTGTTTTGTCAGCAAGCCTGAAAGCGACATGAAGACCGGCCAACTGCTCCATTAACCTCCATGTTAAATCGGACCACAATTTTCTCTCATGACGGAAACGTGAGCACTTTTCAAACTGAATTTACGCTCTCATTTCTAAATCCTTACAAATATTTAAGTAGACGGAAACGTTCGCAGAAGTCTTGTGCTTCTCATGATGTCATTATTTTCGTGATGGGATCCATGGTTGTCTGTCAAATACACTAGTTTGAAAGCTAGTTTTTTCATTAAATCAACTCTCCTGTCTCTCTCTCAGTGAACACCATGGCAACGGTGACACACACGCACACACGCGCAGGAGGAACTGTCAGTTGGTCAGCTGACACTTGACTGTTTGTGCTGCTCATGATTTCATTATTTTCGTGATGGGATTTGATTCATGGTTGTCTGTCAAATACAATAGTATTATATCTTGGTGTAACCACACCTCCCTACTCAATTCTGCGCCCTACCTCGAATAATGGCCCATCTTCATTACCTACACTTACACCGGTCTCAAGACACAAATAAACGCCTCTTAACTTCTTTTCTTCCATATGCTTCCTCTTATTAAACACTTAAACAAGCTTAAGACTCATAGACACGGTTTAAACATCCTAATATTACCAATAAGGCACACAAATAGACATTTTAGACCATTAATAACGTCCTCTGTCAGACGCTCATGAGCCACACCCACGGTTTTCCCGCCTTATGCAAATGAGCTGCACCCACAGAGACTTTCACCCAGACCCCTGCAAAGAGCTCCTCTCCCCTCCTCCTATTCTAATTAATGTTAAATATAAACCAATCTCTAAATCCTTGAACTTATTCAATCCCCTTGGCTTTTATTCAAGTTCAGGAACATAGAAATCCACTACAGAGCTGTGTCCTAAACAACCTTTTTGTATTTGTATTTTGCCATTCACTCCACAATATTGACTTTTGAGGCATAATTTATATATGAAAACGTTGGAAATATTGTGCCGGTGGTACACATGCGTCGTGGAATCCAACAAATGTATACTGTTTTGTCAGCAAGCCTGAAAGCGACATGAAGTCCGGCCAACTGCTCCATTAACCTCCATGTTAAATCGGACCACAATTTTCTCTCATGACGGAAACGTGAGCACTTTACAAACTGAATTTACGCTCTCATTTATAAATCCTTACAAATATTTAAGTAGACGGAAACGTTCTCAGAAGTCTTGTGCTTCTCATGATGTCATTATTTTCGTAATGGGATTCACGGTTGTCTGTCAAAAACAATAGTTTAAAAGGTTGTTTTCTCATTAAATCCACAGTTCAGTCTCCCGCTCTGTGACAGTGTCACACCTGTTTTAAGTTAGCCAATCAGGGCTGTCACCACGACAACCGGTGATACAAACGCAGGAGGAGCCAACTGACGTTGGTCAGCTGACATCCAAGACACTCTATTTTAAACTCTACAAAAAACGTTTCACACACATTCTTATATATCATACATTAGACTTAGACACACACACACACAGAATTATCACAAAACGATTGACTGTGTGTGTCTATGTGCGCCCGCGTGTGTGTGCGTGCACGTTTTTTGACCCCAGAAAGTTGGTGAGTGAGGAGATACAACTTGGATCGACCTTTCACCCAATGAGTCTGTTGTTGCTGGGGAAAAATGGACAACACAACGAATCCGATTAGGCTCCTCCCATAGAAGAAGTCTGATTGGCTCTTTTTTATTTGGCTTTCGGTTAAGGATTTTTTTTTTCATTGTGTAAAAAACTACGTTTTTCACCCTCTCAAAGAAAGTCATTTGATCTGATAATTCTGAAGGTGGCAGAGGTTATTGAGGTTATTGTGTTATTGAGAGATGTGTTACCTCAATAACACATCTCACTACCGGTAATGTATACATATTGCGACGTCTTACGGCAGTAGTAGCCACAGTTTCAAAATTTCTTGTGAAATTTTCTAGTTAAGTGTGGCTTCAGCTAGAGGGGTCATAGACCCCTATAGCAAAGCGCACTTCATATTATTGCTCGGGCTTATTATTATTATTATTATTACTTATTATTATTCTTCTTATTCCGCCAAACTTTGGACCGTATCTTCTCCCACAGCGTTGCCCGCACATGCGTAAAAAATACATCAAAACGTGCGGCCCGATCGGGAATCGTGAGCTATGACTTTTCTAAGAGATTCGACCAGCCATTTTCCCGAAAAGTGCGAAAAACGGCGAGAAATTGTCCCATTCACTTGACTGGGGTTTCGGACTGAAGAGAGCAAAAAAACATACATCTTTGTGCCCACAGTGACTCGCCATAAAGTATCGTAGAGAAATGATTTAAAGTTTAAAACGTTGACAAAAGTCTGGAGTTTATTTGCCCAATTGGGCATTTTTTGATAGCTAGCACAGTTTTCATGTAATTATTGTTCAAGTTTAGGAAAATGTGGGAACCATTTCAGAGTTTACAATGGGTGTGTGTGGGGAAGGTTAGAGCTGTGATGTCATCGCTAGAGCACGAGGAGCTGTGTCCTAAACAACCTTTTTGTATTTGTATTTTGCCATTCACTCCACAATATTGACTTTTGAGGCATAATTTATATATGAAAACGTTGGAAATATTGTGCCGGTGGTACACATGCGTCGTGGAATCCAACAAATGTATACTGTTTTGTCAGCAAGCCTGAAAGCGACATGAAGACCGGCCAACTGCTCCATTAACCTCCATGTTAAATCGGACCACAATTTTCTCTCATGACGGAAACGTGAGCACTTTACAAACTGAATTTACGCCCTCATTTCTAAATCCTTACAAATATTTAAGTAGACAGAAACGTTCTCAGAAGTCTTGTGCTTCTCATGATGTCATTATTTTCGTGATGGGATCCATGGTTGTCTGTCAAATACAGTAGTTTGAAAGTTAGTTTTTTCATTAAATCAACTCTCCTGTCTCTCTCTCTCTCAGTGAACACCATGGCAACGGTGACACACACGCACACACACGCAGGAGGAACTGTCAGTTGGTCAGCTGACATCCTGACTGTTTGTGCTTCTCATGATTTCATTGCTTTTATTCATATCTGTTGTGACTGACTCATGGATTTAAACATGGTTATTCATTTCATTTTATTTAAACAAACCAACTGAAGTCTTGGGTAGGAGAGAGGCAAAGTTGTACTTTTTTACATTGAGCAGCTCTGGTTAATTGATGGCTGACATGATTGTTTCAAGGTCTTCTCCCTCTTCTGCCCCTCCCAATGGGCTTTTCGCATGAGTGTTTGAGTGCTATTTTTTTCCCGCCATTCCATCTATATACCGCCCCCTGTCTGTCTAACTCTGTCTGGCCCCCCCCTTTCCGTGGCTGACATGATATTAGTTAATCTGATCTCTCTCTCTCTCTCTCTCTCTCTCTCTCTCTCTCTCTCTCTCTCTCTCTCTCATAGCTAGCACAGTTTTCATGTAATTATTGTTCAAGTTTAGGAAAATGTGGGAACCATTTCAGAGTTTACAATGGGTGTGTGTGGGGAAGGTTAGAGCTGTGATGTCATCGCTAGAGCACGAGGAGCTGTGTCCTAAACAACCTTTTTGTATTTGTATTTTGCCATTCACTCCACAATATTGACTTTTGAGGCATAATTTATATATGAAAACGTTGGAAATATTGTGCCGGTGGTACACATGCGTCGTGGAATCCAACAAATGTATACTGTTTTGTCAGCAAGCCTGAAAGCGACATGAAGACCGGCCAACTGCTCCATTAACCTCCATGTTAAATCGGACCACAATTTTCTCTCATGACGGAAACGTGAGCACTTTACAAACTGAATTTACGCCCTCATTTATAAATCCTTACAAATATTTAAGTAGACGGAAACGTTCTCAGAAGTCTTGTGCTTCTCATGATGTCATTATTTTCGTGATGGGATCCATGGTTGTCTGTCAAATACAGTAGTTTGAAAGTTAGTTTTTTCATTAAATCAACTATCCTGTCTCTCTCTCAGTGAACACCATGGCAACGGTGACACACACGCACACACACACACGTGCAGGAGGAACTGTCAGTTGGTCAGCTGACATCTTGACTGTTTGTGCTTCTCATGATTTCATTATTTTCGTGATGGGATGGGATTCATGGTTGTCTGTCAAATACAATAGTATTGTTTCTTGGTGTAACCACACCTCCCTACTCAATTCTGCGCCCTACCTCGAATAATGGCCCATCTTCATTACCTACACTTACACCGGTCTCAAGACACAAATAAACGCCTCTTAACTTCTTTTCTTCCATATGCTTCCTCTTATTAAACACTTAAACAAGCTTAAGACTCATAGACACGGTTTAAACATCCTAATATTACCAATAAGGCACACAAATAGACATTTTAGACCATTAATAACGTCCTCTGTCAGACGCTCATGAGCCACACCCACGGTTTTCCCGCCTTATGCAAATGAGCTGCACCCACAGAGACTTTCACCCAGACCCCTGCAAAGAGCTCCTCTCCCCTCCTCCTATTCTAATTAATGTTAAATATAAACTAATCTCTAAATCCTTGAACTTATTCAATCCCCTTGGCTTTTATTCAAGTTCAGGAACATAGAAATCCACTACAGGTACTTTACCCCTTATCTTTCTTCGGTATAATTCTCGTTAAGCCTGAATATACGGGTTTAACCCCTTAATAACCTCCCATTAACACACAAACCCACACATCTCAGACAACACCCTAACCGAAATTTAGAAATTTCTGAAATCTATTTTAAACTCTACAAAAAACGTTTCACACACATTCTTATATATCATACATTAGACTTAGACACACACACACACACAGAATTATCACAAAACGATTGACTGTGTGTGTCTATGTGCGCCCGCGTGTGTGTGCGCGCACGTTTTTTGACCCCAGAAAGTTGGTGAGTGAGGAGATACAACTTGGATCGACCTTTCACCCAATGAGTCTGTTGTTGCTGGGGAAAAATGGACAACACAAGGAATCCGATTAGGCTCCTCCCATAGAAGAAGTCTGATTGGCTCTTTTTTATTTGGCTTTCGGTTAAGGATTTTTTTTTTCATTGTGTAAAAAACTACGTTTTTCACCCTCTCAAAGAAAGTCATTTGATCTGATAATTCTGAAGGTGGCAGAGGTTATTGAGGTTATTGTGTTATTGAGAGATGTGTTACCTCAATAACACATCTCACTACCGGTAATGTATACATATTGCGACGTCTTACGGCAGTAGTAGCCACACTTTCAAAATTTCTTGTGAAATTTTCTAGTTAAGTGTGGCTTCAGCTAGAGGGGTCATAGACCCCTATAGCAAAGCGCACTTCATATTATTGCTCGGGCTTATTATTATTATTATTACTTATTATTATTCTTCTTATTCCGCCAAACTTTGGACCGTATCTTCTCCCACAGCGTTGCCCGCACATGCGTAAAAAATACATCAAAACGTGCGGCCCGATCGGGAATCGTGAGCTATGACTTTTCTAAGAGATTCGACCAGCCATTTTCCCGAAAAGTGCGAAAAACGGCGAGAAATTGTCCCATTCACTTGACTGGGGTTTCGGACTGAAGAGAGCAAAAAAACATACATCTTTGTGCCCACAGTGACTCGCCATAATGTATCGTAGAGAAATGATTTAAAGTTTAAAACGTTGACAAAAGTCTGGAGTTTATTTGCCCAATTGGGCATTTTTTGATAGCTAGCACAGTTTTCATGTAATTATTGTTCAATTTTAGGAAAATGTGGGAACCATTTCAGAGTTTACAATGGGTGTGTGTGGGGAAGGTTAGAGCTGTGATGTCATCGCTAGAGCACGAGGAGCTGTGTCCTAAACAACCTTTTTGTATTTGTATTTTGCCATTCACTCCACAATATTGACTTTTGAGGCATAATTTATATATGAAAACGTTGGAAATATTGTGCCGGTGGTACACATGCGTCGTGGAATCCAACAAATGTATACTGTTTTGTCAGCAAGCCTGAAAGCGACATGAAGACCGGCCAACTGCTCCATTAACCTCCATGTTAAATCGGACCACAATTTTCTCTCATGACGGAAACGTGAGCACTTTACAAACTGAATTTACGCCCTCATTTATAAATCCTTACAAATATTTAAGTAGACGGAAACGTTCTCAGAAGTCTTGTGCTTCTCATGATGTCATTATTTTCGTGATGGGATCCATGGTTGTCTGTCAAATACAGTAGTTTGAAAGTTAGTTTTTTCATTAAATCAACTCTCCTGTCTCTCTCTCAGTGAACACCATGGCAACGGTGACACACACGCACACACCTGCAGGAGGAACTGTCAGTTGGTCAGCTGACACTTGACTGTTTGTGCTTCCCATGATTTCATTATTTTCGTGATGGGATGGGATTCATGGTTGTCTGTCAAATACAATAGTATTATTTCTTGGTGTAACCACACCTCCCTACTCAATTCTGCGCCCTACCTCGAATAATGGCCCATCTTCATTACCTACACTTACACCGGTCTCAAGACACAAATAAACGCCTCTTAACTTCTTTTCTTCCATATGCTTCCTCTTATTAAACACTTAAACAAGCTTAAGACTCATAGACACGGTTTAAACATCCTAATATTACCAATAAGGCACACAAATAGACATTTTAGACCATTAATAACGTCCTCTGTCAGACGCTCATGAGCCACACCCACGGTTTTCCCGCCTTATGCAAATGAGCTGCACCCACAGAGACTTTCACCCAGACCCCTGCAAAGAGCTCCTCTCCCCTCCTCCTATTCTAAGTAATGTTAAATATAAACTAATCTCTAAATCCTTGAATTTATTCAATCCCCTTGGCTTTTATTCAAGTTCAGGAACATAGAAATCCACTACAGAGCTGTGTCCTAAACAACCTTTTTGTATTTGTATTTTGCCATTCACTCCACAATATTGACTTTTGAGGCATAATTTATATATGAAAACGTTGGAAATATTGTGCCGGTGGTACACATGCGTCGTGGAATCCAACAAATGTATACTGTTTTGTCAGCAAGCCTGAAAGCGACATGAAGACCGGCCAACTGCTCCATTAACCCCCATGTTAAATCGGACCACAATTTTCTCTCATGACGGAAACGTGAGCACTTTACAAACTGAATTTACGCTCTCATTTATAAATCCTTACAAATATTTAAGTAGACGGAAACGTTCTCAGAAGTCTTGTGCTTCTCATGATGTCATTATTTTCGTAATGGGATTCACGGTTGTCTGTCAAATACAATAGTTTAAAAGGTTGTTTTCTCATTAAATCCACAGTTCAGTCTCCCGCTCTGTGACAGTGTCACACCTGTTTTAAGTTAGCCAATCAGGGCTGTCACCACGACAACCGGTGATACAAACGCAGGAGGAGCCAACTGACGTTGGTCAGCTGACATCCAAGACACTCTATTTTAAACTCTACAAAAAACGTTTCACACACATTCTTATATATCATACATTAGACTTTGACACACACACACACACAGAATTATCACAAAACGATTGACTGTGTGTGTCTATGTGCGCCCGCGTGTGTGTGCGCGCACGTCTTTTGACCCCAGAAAGTTGGTGAGTGAGGAGATACAACTTGGATCGACCTTTCACCCAATGAGTCTGTTGTTGCTGGGGAAAAATGGACAACACAACGAATCCGATTAGGCTCCTCCCATAGAAGAAGTCTGATTGGCTCTTTTTTATTTGGCTTTCGGTTAAGGATTTTTTTTTTCATTGTGTAAAAAACTACGTTTTTCACCCTCTCAAAGAAAGTCATTTGATCTGATAATTCTGAAGGTGGCAGAGGTTATTGAGGTTATTGTGTTATTGAGAGATGTGTTACCTCAATAACACATCTCACTACCGGTAATGTATACATATTGCGACGTCTTACGGCAGTAGTAGCCACACTTTCAAAATTTCTTGTGAAATTTTCTAGTTATTATTATTATTACTTATTATTATTCTTCTTATTCCGCCAAACTTTGGACCGTATCTTCTCCCACAGCGTTGCCCGCACATGCGTAAAAAATACATCAAAACGTGCGGCCCGATTGGGAATCGTGAGCTATGACTTTTCTAAGAGATTCGACCAGCCATTTTCCCGAAAAGTGCGAAAAACGGCGAGAAATTGTCCCATTCACTTGACTGGGGTTTCGGACTGAAGAGAGCAAAAAAACATACATCTTTGTGCCCACAGTGACTCGCCATAATGTATCGTAGAGAAATGATTTAAAGTTTAAAACGTTGACAAAAGTCTGGAGTTTATTTGCCCAATTGGGCATTTTTTGATAGCTAGCACAGTTTTCATGTAATTATTGTTCAAGTTTAGGAAAATGTGGGAACCATTTCAGAGTTTACAATGGGTGTGTGTGGGGAAGGTTAGAGCTGTGATGTCATCGCTAGAGCACGAGGAGCTGTGTCCTAAACAACCTTTTTGTATTTGTATTTTGCCATTCACTCCACAATATTGACTTTTGAGGCATAATTTATATATGAAAACGTTGGAAATATTGTGCCGGTGGTACACATGAGTCGTGGAATCCAACAAATGTATACTGTTTTGTCAGCAAGCCTGAAAGCGACATGAAGACCGGCCAACTGCTCCATTAACCTCCATGTTAAATCGGACCACAATTTTCTCTCATGACGGAAACGTGAGCACTTTTCAAACTGAATTTACGCTCTCATTTCTAAATCCTTACAAATATTTAAGTAGACGGAAACGTTCGCAGAAGTCTTGTGCTTCTCATGATGTCATTATTTTCGTGATGGGATCCATGGTTGTCTGTCAAATACACTAGTTTGAAAGCTAGTTTTTTCATTAAATCAACTCTCCTGTCTCTCTCTCAGTGAACACCATGGCAACGGTGACACACACGCACACACGCGCAGGAGGAACTGTCAGTTGGTCAGCTGACACTTGACTGTTTGTGCTTCTCATGATTTCATTATTTTCGTGATGGGATGGGATTCATGGTTGTCTGTCAAATACAATAGTATTATATCTTGGTGTAACCACACCTCCCTACTCAATTCTGCGCCCTACCTCGAATAATGGCCCATCTTCATTACCTACACTTACACCGGTCTCAAGACACAAATAAACGCCTCTTAACTTCTTTTCTTCCATATGCTTCCTCTTATTAAACACTTAAACAAGCTTAAGACTCATAGACACGGTTTAAACATCCTAATATTACCAATAAGGCACACAAATAGACATTTTAGACCATTAATAACGTCCTCTGTCAGATGCTCATGAGCCACACCCACGGTTTTCCCGCCTTATGCAAATGAGCTGCACCCACAGAGACTTTCACCCAGACCCCTGCAAAGAGCTCCTCTCCCCTCCTCCTATTCTAATTAATGTTAAATATAAACTAATCTCTAAATCCTTGAACTTATTCAATCCCCTTGGCTTTTATTCAAGTTCAGGAACATAGAAATCCACTACAGAGCTGTGTCCTAAACAACCTTTTTGTATTTGTATTTTGCCATTCACTCCACAATATTGACTTTTGAGGCATAATTTATATATGAAAACGTTGGAAATATTGTGCCGGTGGTACACATGCGTCGTGGAATCCAACAAATGTATACTGTTTTGTCAGCAAGCCTGAAAGCGACATGAAGTCCGGCCAACTGCTCCATTAACCTCCATGTTAAATCGGACCACAATTTTCTCTCATGACGGAAATGTGAGCACTTTACAAACTGAATTTACGCTCTCATTTATAAATCCTTACAAATATTTAAGTAGACGGAAACGTTCTCAGAAGTCTTGTGCTTCTCATGATGTCATTATTTTCGTAATGGGATTCACGGTTGTCTGTCAAAAACAATAGTTTAAAAGGTTGTTTTCTCATTAAATCCACAGTTCAGTCTCCTGCTCTGTGACAGTGTCACACCTGTTTTAAGTTAGCCAATCAGGGCTGTCACCACGACAACCGGTGATACAAACGCAGGAGGAGCCAACTGACGTTGGTCAGCTGACATCCAAGACACTCTATTTTAAACTCTACAAAAAACGTTTCACACACATTCTTATATATCATACATTAGACTTAGACACACACACACACAGAATTATCACAAAACGATTGACTGTGTGTGTCTATGTGCGCCCGCGTGTGTGTGTGCGCGCACGTTTTTTGACCCCAGAAAGTTGGTGAGTGAGGAGATACAACTTGGATCGACCTTTCATCCAATGAGTCTGTTGTTGCTGGGGAAAAATGGACAACACAACGAATCCGATTAGGCTCCTCCCATAGAAGAAGTCTGATTGGCTCTTTTTTATTTGGCTTTCGGTTAAGGATTTTTTTTTTAATTGTGTAAAAAACTACGTTTTTCACCCTCTCAAAGAAAGTCATTTGATCTGATAATTCTGAAGGTGGCAGAGGTTATTGAGGTTATTGTGTTATTGAGAGATGTGTTACCTCAATAACACATCTCACTACCGGTAATGTATACATATTGCGACGTCTTACGGCAGTAGTAGCCACACTTTCAAAATTTCTTGTGAAATTTTCTAGTTAAGTGTGGCTTCAGCTAGAGGGGTCATAGACCCCTATAGCAAAGCGCACTTCATATTATTGCTCGGGCTTATTATTATTACTTATTATTATTAAGTGTGGCTTCAGCTAGAGGGGTCATAGACCCCTATAGCAAAGCGCACTTCATATTATTGCTCGGGCTTATTATTATTATTATTATTATTACTTATTATTATTCTTCTTATTCCGCCAAACTTTGGACCGTATCTTCTCCCACAGCGTTGCCCGCACATGCGTAAAAAATACATCAAAACGTGCGGCCCGATCGGGAATCGTGAGCTATGACTTTTCTAAGAGATTCGACCAGCCATTTTCCCGAAAAGTGCGAAAAACGGCGAGAAATTGTCCCATTCACTTGACTGGGGTTTCGGACTGAAGAGAGCAAAAAAACATACATCTTTGTGCCCACAGTGACTCGCCATAATGTATCGTAGAGAAATGATTTAAAGTTTAAAACGTTGACAAAAGTCTGGAGTTTATTTGCCCAATTGGGCATTTTTTGATAGCTAGCACAGTTTTCATGTAATTATTGTTCAAGTTTAGGAAAATGTGGGAACCATTTCAGAGTTTACAATGGGTGTGTGTGGGGAAGGTTAGAGCTGTGATGTCATCGCTAGAGCACGAGGAGCTGTGTCCTAAACAACCTTTTTGTATTTGTATTTTGCCATTCACTCCACAATATTGACTTTTGAGGCATAATTTATATATGAAAACGTTGGAAATATTGTGCCGGTGGTACACATGCGTCGTGGAATCCAACAAATGTATACTGTTTTGTCAGCAAGCCTGAAAGCGACATGAAGACCGGCCAACTGCTCCATTAACCTCCATGTTAAATCGGACCACAATTTTCTCTCATGACGGAAACGTGAGCACTTTACAAACTGAATTTACGCCCTCATTTATAAATCCTTACAAATATTTAAGTAGACGGAAACGTTCTCAGAAGTCTTGTGCTTCTCATGATGTCATTATTTTCGTGATGGGATCCATGGTTGTCTGTCAAATACAGTAGTTTGAAAGTTAGTTTTTTCATTAAATCAACTCTCCTGTCTCTCTCTCAGTGAACACCATGGCAACGGTGACACACACGCACACACGTGCAGGAGGAACTGTCAGTTGGTCAGCTGACACTTGACTGTTTGTGCTTCTCATGATTTCATTATTTTCGTGATGGGATGGGATTCATGATTGTCTGTCAAATACAATAGTATTATTTCTTGGTGTAACCACACCTCCCTACTCAATTCTGCGCCCTACCTCGAATAATGGCCCATCTTCATTACCTACACTTACACCGGTCTCAAGACACAAATAAACGCCTCTTAACTTCTTTTCTTCCATATGCTTCCTCTTATTAAACACTTAAACAAGCTTAAGACTCATAGACACGGTTTAAACATCCTAATATTACCAATAAGGCACACAAATAGACATTTTAGACCATTAATAACGTCCTCTGTCAGACGCTCATGAGCCACACCCACGGTTTTCCCGCCTTATGCAAATGAGCTGCACCCACAGAGACTTTCACCCAGACCCCTGCAAAGAGCTCCTCTCCCCTCCTCCTATTCTAATTAATGTTAAATATAAACTAATTTTTTAAATCCTTGAACTTATTCAATCCCCTTGGCTTTTATTCAAGTTCAGGAACATAGAAATCCACTACAGAGCTGTGTCCTAAACAACCTTTTTGTATTTGTATTTTGCCATTCACTCCACAATATTGACTTTTGAGGCATAATTTATATATGAAAACGTTGGAAATATTGTGCCGGTGGTACACATGCGTCGTGGAATCCAACAAATGTATACTGTTTTGTCAGCAAGCCTGAAAGCGACATGAAGACCGGCCAACTGCTCCATTAACCTCCATGTTAAATCGGACCACAATTTTCTCTCATGACGGAAACGTGAGCACTTTACAAACTGAATTTACGCTCTCATTTATAAATCCTTACAAATATTTAAGTAGACGGAAACGTTCTCAGAAGTCTTGTGCTTCTCATGATGTCATTATTTTCGTAATGGGATTCACGGTTGTCTGTCAAATACAATAGTTTGAAAGGTTGTTTTCTCATTAAATCCACAGTCCAGTATCCCGCTCTGTGACAGTGTCACACCTGTTTTAAGTTAGCCAATCAGGGCTGTCACCACGACAACCGGTGATACAAACGCAGGAGGAGCCAACTGACGTTGGTCAGCTGACATCCAAGACACTCTATTTTAAACTCTACAAAAAACGTTTCACACACATTCTTATATATCATACATTAGACTTAGACACACACACACACAGAATTATCACGAAACGATTGACTGTGTGTGTCTATGTGCGCCCGCGTGTGTGTGCGCGCACGTTTTTTGACCCCAGAAAGTTGGTGAGTGAGGAGATACAACTTGGATCGACCTTTCACCCAATGAGTCTGTTGTTGCTGTGGAAAAATGGACAACACAACGAATCCGATTAGGCTCCTCCCATAGAAGAAGTCTGATTGGCTCTTTTTTATTTGGCTTTCGGTTAAGGATTTTTTTTTTCATTGTGTAAAAAACTACGTTTTTCACCCTCTCAAAGAAAGTCATTTGATCTGATAATTCTGAAGGTGGCAGAGGTTATTGAGGTTATTGTGTTATTGAGAGATGTGTTACCTCAATAATACATCTCACTACCGGTAATGTATACATATTGCGACGTCTTACGGCAGTAGTAGCCACACTTTCAAAATTTCTTGTGAAATTTTCTAGTTCTTCTTATTCCGCCAAACTTTGGACCGTATCTTCTCCCACAGCGTTGCCCGCACATGCATAAAAAATACATCAAAACGTGCGGCCCGATCGGGAATCGTGAGCTATGACTTTTCTAAGAGATTCGACCAGCCATTTTCCCGAAAAGTGCGAAAAACGGCGAGAAATTGTCCCATTGACTTGACTGGGGTTTCGGACTGAAGAGAGCAAAAAAACATACATCTTTGTGCCCACAGTGACTCGCCATAAAGTATCGTAGAGAAATGATTTAAAGTTTAAAACGTTGACAAAAGTCTGGAGTTTATTTGCCCAATTGGGCATTTTTTGATAGCTAGCACAGTTTTCATGTAATTATTGTTCAAGTTTAGGAAAATGTGGGAACCATTTCAGAGTTTACAATGGGTGTGTGTGGGGAAGGTTAGAGCTGTGATGTCATCGCTAGAGCACGAGGAGCTGTGTCCTAAACAACCTTTTTGTATTTGTATTTTGCCATTCACTCCACAATATTGACTTTTGAGGCATAATTTATATATGAAAACGTTGGAAATATTGTGCCGGTGGTACACATGCGTCGTGGAATCCAACAAATGTATACTGTTTTGTCAGCAAGCCTGAAAGCGACATGAAGACCGGCCAACTGCTCCATTAACCTCCATGTTAAATCGGACCACAATTTTCTCTCATGACGGAAACGTGAGCACTTTACAAACTGAATTTACGCCCTCATTTATAAATCCTTACAAATATTTAAGTAGACGGAAACGTTCTCAGAAGTCTTGTGCTTCTCATGATGTCATTATTTTCGTGATGGGATCCATGGTTGTCTGTCAAATACAGTAGTTTGAAAGTTAGTTTTTTCATTAAATCAACTCTCCTGTCTCTCTCTCAGTGAACACCATGGCAACGGTGACACACACGCACACACCTGCAGGAGGAACTGTCAGTTGGTCAGCTGACACTTGACTGTTTGTGCTTCCCATGATTTCATTATTTTCGTGATGGGATGGGATTCATGGTTGTCTATCAAATACAATAGTATTATTTCTTGGTGTAACCACACCTCCCTACTCAATTCTGCGCCCTACCTCGAATAATGGCCCATCTTCATTACCTACACTTACACCGGTCTCAAGACACAAATAAACGCCTCTTAACTTCTTTTCTTCCATATGCTTCCTCTTATTAAACACTTAAACAAGCTTAAGACTCATAGACACGGTTTAAACATCCTAATATTACCAATAAGGCACACAAATAGACATTTTAGACCATTAATAACGTCCTCTGTCAGACGCTCATGAGCCACACCCACGGTTTTCCCGCCTTATGCAAATGAGCTGCACCCACAGAGACTTTCACCCAGACCCCTGCAAAGAGCTCCTCTCCCCTCCTCCTATTCTAAGTAATGTTAAATATAAACTAATCTCTAAATCCTTGAATTTATTCAATCCCCTTGGCTTTTATTCAAGTTCAGGAACATAGAAATCCACTACAGAGCTGTGTCCTAAACAACCTTTTTGTATTTGTATTTTGCCATTGACTCCACAATATTGACTTTTGAGGCATAATTTATATATGAAAACGTTGGAAATATTGTGCCGGTGGTACACATGCGTCGTGGAATCCAACAAATGTATACTGTTTTGTCAGCAAGCCTGAAAGCGACATGAAGACCGGCCAACTGCTCCATTAACCTCCATGTTAAATCGGACCACAATTTTCTCTCATGACGGAAACGTGAGCACTTTACAAACTGAATTTACGCTCTCATTTATAAATCCTTACAAATATTTAAGTAGACGGAAACGTTCTCAGAAGTCTTGTGCTTCTCATGATGTCATTTTTTTCGTGATGGGATTCACGGTTGTCTGTCAAATACAATAGTTTGAAAGGTTGTTTTCTCATTAAATCCACAGTTCAGTCTCCTGCTCTGTGACAGTGTCACACCTGTTTTAAGTTAGCCAATCAGGGCTGTCACCACGACAACCGGTGATACAAACGCAGGAGGAGCCAACTGACGTTGGTCAGCTGACATCCAAGACACTCTATTTTAAACTCTACAAAAAACGTTTCACACACATTCTTATATATCATACATTAGACTTAGACACACACACACACAGAATTATCACAAAACGATTGACTGTGTGTGTCTATGTGCACCCGCGTGTGTGTGCGCGCACGTTTTTTGACCCCAGAAAGTTGGTGAGTGAGGAGATACAACTTGGATCGACCTTTCACCCAATGAGTCTGTTGTTGCTGGGGAAAAATGGACAACACAACGAATCCGATTAGGCTCCTCCCATAGAAGAAGTCTGATTGGCTCTTTTTTATTTGGCTTTCGGTTAAGGATTTTTTTTTTCATTGTGTAAAAAACTAAGTTTTTCACCCTCTCAAAGAAAGTCATTTGATCTGATAATTCTGAAGGTGGCAGAGGTTATTGAGGTTATTGTGTTATTGAGAGATGTGTTACCTCAATAACACATCTCACTACCGGTAATGTATACATATTGCGACGTCTTACGGCAGTAGTAGCCACACTTTCAAAATTTCTTGTGAAATTTTCTAGTTAAGTGTGGCTTCAGCTAGAGGGGTCATAGACCCCTATAGCAAAGCGCACTTTATATTATTGCTCGGGCTTATTAAGTGTGGCTTCAGCTAGAGGGGTCATAGACCCCTATAGCAAAGCGCACTTCATATTATTGCTCGGGCTTATTATTATTATTATTATTATTACTTATTATTATTCTTCTTATTCCGCCAAACTTTGGACCGTATCTTCTCCCACAGCGTTGCCCGCACATGCGTAAAAAATACATCAAAACGTGCGGCCCGATCGGGAATCGTGAGCTATGACTTTTCTAAGAGATTCGA
The DNA here is from genome assembly GCF_910589615.1 of Taurulus bubalis. NCBI lineage: Eukaryota > Metazoa > Chordata > Actinopteri > Perciformes > Cottidae > Taurulus > Taurulus bubalis. Next base: position 21,514,962 of record NC_136606.1, on the reverse strand, counting down.
CCAGCCATTTTCCCGAAAAGTGCGAAAAACGGCGAGAAATTGTCCCATTCACTTGACTGGGGTTTCGGACTGAAGAGAGCAAAAAAACATACATCTTTGTGCCCACAGTGACTCGCCATAATGTATCGTAGAGAAATGATTTAAAGTTTAAAACGTTGACAAAAGTCTGGAGTTTATTTGCCCAATTGGGCATTTTTTGATAGCTAGCACAGTTTTCATGTAATTATTGTTCAAGTTTAGGAAAATGTGGGAACCATTTCAGAGTTTACAATGGGTGTGTGTGGGGAAGGTTAGAGCTGTGATGTCATCGCTAGAGCACGAGGAGCTGTGTCCTAAACAACCTTTTTGTATTTGTATTTTGCCATTCACTCCACAATATTGACTTTTGAGGTATAATTTATATATGAAAACGTTGGAAATATTGTGCCGGTGGTACACATGCGTCGTGGAATCCAACAAATGTATACTGTTTTGTCAGCAAGCCTGAAAGCGACATGAAGACCGGCCAACTGCTCCATTAACCTCCATGTTAAATCGGACCACAATTTTCTCTCATGACGGAAACGTGAGCACTTTACAAACTGAATTTACGCCCTCATTTATAAATCCTTACAAATATTTAAGTAGACGGAAACGTTCTCAGAAGTCTTGTGCTTCTCATGATGTCATTATTTTCGTGATGGGATCCATGGTTGTCTGTCAAATACAGTAGCTTGAAAGTTAGTTTTTTCATTAAATCAACTCTCCTGTCTCTCTCTCAGTGAACACCATGGCAACGGTGACACACACGCACACACGCGCAGGAGGAACTGTCAGTTGGTCAGCTGACACTTGACTGTTTGTGCTTCTCATGATTTCATTATTTTCGTGATGGGATGGGATTCATGATTGTCTGTCAAATACAATAGTATTATTTCTTGGTGTAACCACACCTCCCTACTCAATTCTGCGCCCTACCTCGAATAATGGCCCATCTTCATTACCTACACTTACACCGGTCTCAAGACACAAATAAACGCCTCTTAACTTCTTTTCTTCCATATGCTTCCTCTTATTAAACACTTAAACAAGCTTAAGACTCATAGACACGGTTTAAACATCCTAATATTACCAATAAGGCACACAAATAGACATTTTAGACCATTAATAACGTCCTCTGTCAGACGCTCATGAGCCACACCCACGATTTTCCCGCCTTATGCAAATGAGCTGCACCCACAGAGACTTTCACCCAGACCCCTGCAAAGAGCTCCTCTCCCCTCCTCCTATTCTAATTAATGTTAAATATAAACTAATCTCTAAATCCTTGAACTTATTCAATCCCCTTGGCTTTTATTCAAGTTCAGGAACATAGAAATCCACTACAGAGCTGTGTCCTAAACAACCTTTTTGTATTTGTATTTTGCCATTCACTCCACAATATTGACTTTTGAGGCATAATTTATATATGAAAACGTTGGAAATATTGTGCCGGTGGTACACATGCGTCGTGGAATCCAACAAATGTATACTGTTTTGTCAGCAAGCCTGAAAGCGACATGAAGACCGGCCAACTGCTCCATTAACCTCCATGTTAAATCGGACCACAATTTTCTCTCATGACGGAAACGTGAGCACTTTACAAACTGAATTTACGCTCTCATTTATAAATCCTTACAAATATTTAAGTAGACGGAAATGTTCTCAGAAGTCTTGTGCTTCTCATGATGTCATTATTTTCGTAATGGGATTCACGGTTGTCTGTCAAATACAATAGTTTAAAAGGTTGTTTTCTCATTAAATCCACAGTTCAGTCTCCCGCTCTGTGACAGTGTCACACCTGTTTTAAGTTAGCCAATCAGGGCTGTCACCACGACAACCGGTGATACAAACGCAGGAGGAGCCAACTGACGTTGGTCAGCTGACATCCAAGACACTCTATTTTAAACTCTACAAAAAACGTTTCACACACATTCTTATATATCATACATTAGACTTAGACACACACACACACACAGAATTATCACAAAACGATTGACTGTGTGTGTCTATGTGCGCCCGCGTGTGTGTGCGCGCACGTTTTTTGACCCCAGAAATTCGGTGAGTGAGGAGATACAACTTGGGTCGACCTTTCACCCAATGAGTCTGTTGTTGCTGGGGAAAAATGGACAACACAACGAATCCGATTAGGCTCCTCCCATAGAAGAAGTCTGATTGGCTCTTTTTTATTTGGCTTTCGGTTAAGGATTTTTTTTTTCATTGTGTAAAAAACTACGTTTTTCACCCTCTCAAAGAAAGTCATTTGATCTGATAATTCTGAAGGTGGCAGAGGTTATTGAGGTTATTGTGTTATTGAGAGATGTGTTACCTCAATAACACATCTCACTACCGGTAATGTATACATATTGCGACGTCTTACGGCAGTAGTAGCCACACTTTCAAAATTTCTTGTGAAATTTTCTAGTTATTATTATTCTTCTTATTCCGCCAAACTTTGGACCGTATCTTCTCCCACAGCGTTGCCCGCACATGCGTAAAAAATACATCAAAACGTGCGGCCCGATCGGGAATCGTGAGCTATGACTTTTCTAAGAGATTCGACCAGCCATTTTCCCGAAAAGTGCGAAAAACGGCGAGAAATTGTCCCATTCACTTGACTGGGGTTTCGGACTGAAGAGAGCAAAAAAACATCCATCTTTGTGCCCACAGTGACTCGCCATAATGTATCGTAGAGAGATGATTTAAAGTTTAAAACGTTGACAAAAGTCTGGAGTTTATTTGCCCAATTGGGCATTTTTTGATAGCTAGCACAGTTTTCATGTAATTATTGTTCAAGTTTAGGAAAATGTGGGAACCATTTCAGAGTTTACAATGGGTGTGTGTGGGGAAGGTTAGAGCTGTGATGTCATCGCTAGAGCACGAGGAGCTGTGTCCTAAACAACCTTTTTGTATTTGTATTTTGCCATTCACTCCACAATATTGACTTTTGAGGCATAATTTATATATGAAAACGTTGGAAATATTGTGCCGGTGGTACACATGCGTCGTGGAATCCAACAAATGTATACTGTTTTGTCAGCAAGCCTGAAAGCGACATGAAGTCCGGCCAACTGCTACATCAACCTCCATGTTAAATCGGACCACAATTTTCTCTCATGACGGAAACGTGAGCACTTTACAAACTGAATTTACGCTCTCATTTATAAATCCTTACAAATATTTAAGTAGACGGAAACGTTCTCAGAAGTCTTGTGCTTCTCATGATGTCATTATTTTCGTGATGGGATCCATGGTTGTCTGTCAAATACACTAGTTTGAAAGTTAGTTTTTTCATTAAATCAACTCTCCTGTCTCTCTCTCAGTGAACACCATGGCAACGGTGACACGCACGCGCACACACGCGCAGGAGGAACTGTCAGTTGGTCAGCTGACATCCTGACTGTTTGTGCTTCTCATGATTTCATTGCTTTCATTCATATCTGTTGTGACTGACTCATGGATTTAAACATGGTTATTCATTTCATTTTATTTAAACAAACCAACTGAAGTCTTGGGTAGGAGAGAGGCAAAGTTGTACTTTTTTACATTGAGCAGCTCTGGTTAATTGATGGCTGACATGATTGTTTCAAGGTCTTCTCCCTCTTCTGCCCCTCCCAATGGGCTTTTCGCATGAGTGTTTGAGTGCTATTTTTTTCCCGCCATTCGATCTATATACCGCCCCCTGTCTGTCTAACTCTGTCTGGCCCCCCCCTTTCCGTGGCTGACATGATATTAGTTAATCTGATTTCTCTCTCTCTCTCTCTCTCTGATAGCTAGCACAGTTTTCATGTAATTATTGTTCAAGTTTAGGAAAATGTGGGAACCATTTCAGAGTTTACAATGGGTGTGTGTGGGGAAGGTTAGAGCTGTGATGTCATCGCTAGAGCACGAGGAGCTGTGTCCTAAACAACCTTTTTGTATTTGTATTTTGCCATTCACTCCACAATATTGACTTTTGAGGCATAATTTATATATGAAAACGTTGGAAATATTGTGCCGGTGGTACACATGCGTCGTGGAATCCAACAAATGTATACTGTTTTGTCAGCAAGCCTGAAAGCGACATGAAGACCGGCCAACTGCTCCATTAACCTCCATGTTAAATCGGACCACAATTTTCTCTCATGACGGAAACGTGAGCACTTTACAAACTGAATTTACGCCCTCATTTATAAATCCTTACAAATATTTAAGTAGACGGAAACGTTCTCAGAAGTCTTGTGCTTCTCATGATGTCATTATTTTCGTAATGGGATTCACGGTTGTCTGTCAAATACAATAGTTTGAAAGGTTGTTTTCTCATTAAATCCACAGTCCAGTATCCCGCTCTGTGACAGTGTCACACCTGTTTTAAGTTAGCCAATCAGGGCTGTCACCACGACAACCGGTGATACAAACGCAGGAGGAGCCAACTGACGTTGGTCAGCTGACATCCAAGACACTCTATTTTAAACTCTACAAAAAACGTTTCACACACATTCTTATATATCATACATTAGACTTAGACACACACACACACACAGAATTATCACAAGACGATTGACTGTGTGTGTCTATGTGCGCCCGCGTGTGTGTGTGCGCGCACGTTTTTTGACCCCAGAAAGTTGGTGAGTGAGGAGATACAACTTGGATCGACCTTTCACCCAATGAGTCTGTTGTTGCTGGGGAAAAATGGACAACACAACGAATCCGATTAGGCTCCTCCCATAGAAGAAGTCTGATTGGCTCTTTTTTATTTGGCTTTCGGTTAAGGATTTTTTTTTTTCATTGTGTAAAAAACTACGTTTTTCACCCTCTCAAAGAAAGTCATTTGATCTGATAATTCTGAAGGTGGCAGAGGTTATTGAGGTTATTGTGTTATTGAGAGATGTGTTACCTCAATAACACATCTCACTACCGGTAATGTATACATATTGCGACGTCTTACGGCAGTAGTAGCCACACTTTCAAAATTTCTTGTGAAATTTTCTAGTTATTATTATTCTTCTTATTCCGCCAAACTTTGGACCGTATCTTCTCCCACAGCGTTGCCCGCACATGCGTAAAAAATACATCAAAACGTGCGGCCCGATCGGGAATCGTGAGCTATGACTTTTCTAAGAGATTCGACCAGCCATTTTCCCGAAAAGTGCGAAAAACGGCGAGAAATTGTCCCATTCACTTGACTGGGGTTTCGGACTGAAGAGAGCAAAAAAACATACATCTTTGTGCCCACAGTGACTCGCCATAATGTATCGTAGAGAAATGATTTAAAGTTTAAAACGTTGACAAAAGTCTGGAGTTTATTTGCCCAATTGGGCATTTTTTGATAGCTAGCACAGTTTTCATGTAATTATTGTTCAAGTTTAGGAAAATGTGGGAACCATTTCAGAGTTTACAATGGGTGTGTGTGGGGAAGGTTAGAGCTGTGATGTCATCGCTAGAGCACGAGGAGCTGTGTCCTAAACAACCTTTTTGTATTTGTATTTTGCCATTCACTCCACAATATTGACTTTTGAGGCATAATTTATATATGAAAACGTTGGAAATATTGTGCCGGTGGTACACATGCGTCGTGGAATCCAACAAATGTATACTGTTTTGTCAGCAAGCCTGAAAGCGACATGAAGACCGGCCAACTGCTCCATTAACCTCCATGTTAAATCGGACCACAATTTTCTCTCATGACGGAAACGTGAGCACTTTACAAACTGAATTTACGCCCTCATTTATAAATCCTTACAAATATTTAAGTAGACGGAAACGTTCTCAGAAGTCTTGTGCTTCTCATGATGTCATTATTTTCGTGATGGGATCCATGGTTGTCTGTCAAATACAGTAGTTTGAAAGTTAGTTTTTTCATTAAATCAACTCTCCTGTCTCTCTCTCAGTGAACACCATGGCAACGGTGACACACACGCACACACCTGCAGGAGGAACTGTCAGTTGGTCAGCTGACACTTGACTGTTTGTGCTTCCCATGATTTCATTATTTTCGTGATGGGATGGGATTCATGGTTGTCTGTCAAATACAATAGTATTATTTCTTGGTGTAACCACACCTCCCTACTCAATTCTGCGCCCTACCTCGAATAATGGCCCATCTTCATTACCTACACTTACACCGGTCTCAAGACACAAATAAACGCCTCTTAACTTCTTTTCTTCCATATGCTTCCTCTTATTAAACACTTAAACAAGCTTAAGACTCATAGACACGGTTTAAACATCCTAATATTACCAATAAGGCACACAAATAGACATTTTAGACCATTAATAACGTCCTCTGTCAGACGCTCATGAGCCACACCCACGGTTTTCCCGCCTTATGCAAATGAGCTGCACCCACAGAGACTTTCACCCAGACCCCTGCAAAGAGCTCCTCTCCCCTCCTCCTATTCTAAGTAATGTTAAATATAAACTAATCTCTAAATCCTTGAATTTATTCAATCCCCTTGGCTTTTATTCAAGTTCAGGAACATAGAAATCCACTACAGAGCTGTGTCCTAAACAACCTTTTTGTATTTGTATTTTGCCATTCACTCCACAATATTGACTTTTGAGGCATAATTTATATATGAAAACGTTGGAAATATTGTGCCGGTGGTACACATGCGTCGTGGAATCCAACAAATGTATACTGTTTTGTCAGCAAGCCTGAAAGCGACATGAAGACCGGCCAACTGCTCCATTAACCCCCATGTTAAATCGGACCACAATTTTCTCTCATGACGGAAACGTGAGCACTTTACAAACTGAATTTA
>NC_136606.1:21475701-21503201 GCF_910589615.1 Taurulus bubalis | reverse complement strand
ACAGCTCAGGGGTCAAAGGGCAGGAGAGAGATCAATCTGCCTCATAATTCTACTGCACAACGTATGGACCTTATATTATATATATGTATTATATATTAAAACAGAATTAGCCTTCGTTCTTAATTGGGTTCAGAAGATGACTCCAAAAGCCATAAAGAAAAGCTCCATTAATTTAATAAACAAAGCTATATATACATATATATATATATATATGTATATATATATATATATATACATATATATATATATATACATATATATATATATATATATATATATGTATATATATATATATATATATATATATAGAGAGAGAGAGAGAGAGAGAGAGAGAGAGAGAGAGATGCTGTACATACCAGCGGTTGGAACTGGCTGCCAGGAGAGCAATGTACATCATTGGAAATGGCCGCCTGCAAAACTAATTTTAGCCACCAAAAAGAAAGGGGCCCACCTAAAATAATGCAATATCAGTTTCAGTGTATGCTATATTTAGAATCCTTTCACAGCTTCATCTCACCGTCAGACTGTCCTGAACTGAAAGGGACACTTACCTCTGCTCCCTTCAAAGCCACGAGGCGTCATTGAAAATAGCATTATAGATAAATGTAGCGTACACTAATTGATTCCTTCTTGTTTTAAGTGGTTCAAACACAGTGTGGTGCTGGCTCTGTGCCCAGCATTATACTGCTGCGCTCTAGTATCTAGTATCCACCTTCATCTACAAGCACGGCTGAATCCTGACAAAGAAAATATAATTTTTAGTAAATCCCCTTTGCACACAAACTGTGTCTTTTAGACTGGCATTCATTTTAGTCAACAAGTGAACAATGAAAGATGTAAAATGTATTCAGCCAGCGGTGTCAGTCTTCAGATAATGCCATGAGTCTGTTGTCATCACTTGTCCTCTGAGAAGAGAGGCTTTTGATAGGAATACTGGATTCTCTCTGTATCGCATCACAAATCTGGCCGTCATAATCTGACAAGAGAAACACATTTGCCTCATTAAAAGTGTTCCCTCAGGGCCGCTTGTCAGTCATCTCCACCTGTTGCATTCAGCCCAGAGCCCCTGCAGACGCTGCTCTCACTGTAATTGACGGTGCCGGGGATTTGGCCTCTGGTAATGTGGAACACACACTTCCAAACCCCTATTCCCTCTCAAAAAGGGATGAGAGCAGCGAACCTGTTGGGAGCCGGGAAGTCTCAGGAGGTCGATTACTGGCACGGAGGTAATAATCAACATCTCATTCAGCCCGAGTCCTTCTGCGCACCGGGGCACGGATGTGAGGAAAGCTGCCTCGCTTTGTTGGAGGGGAAGAACAACAATGTCTGCTGGGTGAGAGAATGGTGAAAAAATATAGAGAAAAGGAAAGAATGTAAATATGATTACACCCCTTACCTTTACATGCCGCCTGGCAGACGAGTTGAACGAGTTCTGTCGCGTTGATCAACAATGGAGCAGTCCTGACGCCATCCCCCACAGACCATCCCCCACAGACCATCAGCCCACCCTCCCCCAGCCCATCGGGGCTCACGCCTCCACCACTTCAAAATCTTCAACACCTCCCTGGAGACATGCCACGTAGCAGCCTGCTTCAAGGCCTCCACCATCATCCCCGTCCCCAAGAAACCCAGGATCACAGGACTCAGTGACTACAGGCCCGTCGCCCTGACCTCTGTGGTCATGAAGTCCTTTGAGCGCCTGGTCCTGTCCCACCTCAAAGCCCTGACTGACCCACTCCTGGTCCTGTCCCACCTCAAAGCCCTGACTGACCCACTCCTGGTCCTGTCCCACCTCAAAGCCCTGACTGACCCACTCCTGGTCCTGTCCCACCTCAAAACCCTGACTGACCCACTCCTGGTCCTGTCCCACCTCAAAACCCTGACTGACCCACTCCTGGTCCTGTCCCACCTCAAAACCCTGACTGACCCACTCCTGGTCCTGTCCCACCTCAAAGCCCTGACTGACCCACTCCTGGACCCTCTGCAGTTCGCCTACAGGGCCAACAGGTCTGTAGACGATACTGTCAACATGGCCCTCCAGCACATCCTCCAGCATCTGGACTCCAGGAACCTACGCTGTTCGTGGACTTCAGCTCTGCTTTCAACACCATCATTCAATTCAATTCAATTCAGTTTATTTTATATAGCCCAACCAAATACAAGTTTGCCTCGGAGGGCTTCACAATCTGTACACATGACATCCCTGTCCCGGGACCAGAGGTGTCAAGAAACGAAGTACAAATACTTTGTTACTTTACTTAAGTAGAAATGTTGGGTATCTATACTTTACTGGAGTATTTATTTTTCAGACGACTTTTTACTTCTACTCCTTACATTTTCACGCAAATATATGTACTTTCTACTCCCTACATTTTAAAAATAGCCTCGTTAATATTTCATTTTGGTTTGTTTTCACTCCAGCTTGTCATCGTTCAAAAACACACACAAAAAACCTCTCCGCCCCGTTGCCCACAGATACGTGCGCGCACACAGGTGAGCGCTGAGCACACACACACACACACACACACACACACACACACACACACTGGTGAGCGCTGAGCACATACACACACACACACACACACACACACACACACACACACAGCAGCGGACAGAGAGCGTCGAAAAATATGTCGCGTGAAAAGTAGACCACTATATCTGCGTTTTAAACGCTCCCAGGGTGAAGATGCAACAGCAGCTCTCCTGTGAGGAGCAACCGGAGTTCTCCTCGCACCAGAGCAGCTCTCTGAACCCAGAGCAGCTCTCTGAACCCGGAGCAGCTCTCTGAACCCGGAGCAGCTCTCTGAACCCAGAGCAGCCCTCTGAACCCGGAGCAGCTCTCTGAACACAGAGCAGCTCTCTGAACCCGGAGCAGCTCTCTGAACCCGGAGCAGCTCTCTGAACCCGGAGCAGCCCTCTGAACCCAGAGCAGCTCTCTGAACCCGGAGCAGCTCTCTGAACCCAGAGCAGCTCTCTGAACCCGGAGCAGCCCTCTGAACCCAGAGCAGCTCTCTGAACCCGGAGCAGCCCTCTGAACCCAGAGCAGCTCTCTGAACCCGCAGCGGCTCTCTGAACCCGGAGCAGCTCTCTGAACCCAGAGCAGCTCTCTGAACCCAGAGCAGCTCTCTGAACACAGAGCAGCTCTCTGAACACAGAGCAGCTCTCTGAACCCGGAGCAGCTCTCTGAACCCGGAGCAGCTCTCTGAACCCAGAGCAGCTCTCCTGCTCCAGGTGAAAGAGCCAAAGTGCTCGTGACTTCTACCAACAATGAGCTGCTGGCTTCACATATTACAAAAGTACAAAGTACACGGATATAAAACGGAGTCATTAATAAATATATGGACAGATGCCTGTACTTTCGGGTAAATGGTTACGGTACGCCGTTAACAGGTTAGCTTACGTGATTTGACGCGATGCCGTGAGCTCCGTGAGCTCGTCTTTTCCTGCTGTTGCGTTTCTCAAAATAAAAAAACAGATCTAAGCTCAATATTGAGCATGAATTGAGAGAGGCCGTATCAAATCTACAACCCCGTTTATGACATATGTGTCGAGGAAAGCAGCTCACTGCTCCACTAATACTGATACAACCTGATGGCTCACATATCTGCACTCATTCTGTTTTGTTTGGCAAAACAAACTAAAAGCTTATTGTTTTCCACAATGAGCTATTTAGTAGTAACTAAATATGAGTTATTTTTTGCACAGATAGAACTTACACAAAAGATTGTCTGATGGGGCAATCTGATTTACTTGAAAGTGATTTATTTTCTTTATTCTGTTATTTATAAAAGCACAGAAGAGTCACACAATGATGTTATTTACAGAAAAGGTTTGAGAACCACAGCTTTAAGTGTTTGTGTCGAAGTCGCCGCCTATTTTGCACTATTACAATACTTATAGGCAACTAGTTATCATGTCTTCCGCTCAATGAAACGCATGTTAATGCTCAGTAGTACACATATGGTACTTTAATGTATTTGCATTGTAATAAAATGTGATCATTTTAAATGGGCATATATGCAGCTGAAACGGGTAGCCTAGTGCATCCCACATTTTTCAACATAACATTTTAAAACATTATAGTCATTATGGCCTTTATAAAAATGATTGTTTTGGGGGAAGTGGGGTAGTGCACTATAGGCCCCTGAGACGAGGCTAAAGAGTTTGTCATTGATGGAAAAAAAAACATTCCCCTTATATTACTTTTACTTTTATACTTTTAAGTAGTTTTGAAACCAGTACTTTTACACTTTTACTTAAGTGAAAAGCTTGAGTTGATACTTCAACTTTTACAGAAGTATTTTTAAACCCTAGTATCTATACTTCTACTTGAGTAATGAATGTGAATACTTTTGACACCTCTGCCCGGGACCTCACATCGGATCAGGAAAAACTCCCCCAATAATCATCCCGTCTCTGCTGCAGGACAAGCTCTCCCAGCTGCATGTGCCCGACTCACAGACTTCCTGTCTGACAGGAAGCAGCACGTGAAGCTGGGGAAACACGTCTCAGGCTCTCGGACCATCAGCACCGGTTCCCCCCAAGGCTGCGTTCTTTCCCCGCTGCTCTTCTCCCTGTACACCAACAGCTGCACCTCCAGTCACCAGTCCGTCAAGCTCCTGAAGTTCGCGGATGACACCACCCTCATCGGACTCATCGCTGGTGGGGACGAGTCTGCCTACAAGTGGGAGACTGACCACCTGGAGACCTGGTGCAGCCAGAATAACCTGGAGCTCAACGCTCTGAAGACAGTGGAGATGGTTGTGGACTTCAGAAAGAATGCAGCCCCACCCGCCCCTCTCATCCTGTGTGACTCCCCCGTCGATACTGTGGAGTCCTTCCTCTTCCTGGGCTCCATCATTTCCCAGGACCTCAAGTGGGAGCTGAACATCAGCTCCATCACAAAGAAGGCCCAGCAGAGGATGTTCTTCCTGAGGCAGCTGAGGAAATTCAACCTGCCAAAGAAAATGATGGTGCAGTTCTACACTGCCATCGTTGAGTCCATCCTCTGCTCCTCCATCACCGTCTGGTACGCTGCAGCCACTGCCAAGGACAAGGCCAGGCTGCAGCGCATCATCCGCTCTGCGGAAAGGGTGATTGGCTGCCATTTGCCATCCCTCCAGGTCTTGTTCGCTTCCAGGACTCTGAAGCGAGCTAGAAAGATCGTAGCTGACCCCTCTCACCCTAGACACAACCTGTTCATGCCCCTTCCTTCTGGCAGGAGGTTGAGGTCCATCAGGACCAAGACTTCACGCAACACTAACAGTTTTTTCCCGTCGACAGTCGGGCTCATCAACAGAGCCCGGGTCCCCCACTGACTGACTCTGTCACCCCAGGACTATTTTTCGGACAATTTTTTCACCCCAGGACAATTTTTCGGACAATTTTTCCTTTCTTCATACCGGTCACTCCACTGCACACTTCATATTTAAACACTCATGCCACTTAACATACACGTTTTAACTTAAACACACATTTCACTTTAACATACACTTACATTAACGTGATCTGTTTGTCTGAGCACTTTATCTTAACTTGATTTAATATCATTGCACTGTTGTTGTTGTCGATTGTTGTTTGTCTCGTCTAACGTCTCATGTCTAATGTATGCATCTTCCGCCTAGAAAAATTCCTCGTTTGTGTAAACATTCCTGGCAAATAAACGGTTTGTGATTCTAATTCTGATTCTGATGGGACGCTGAAAAGTCAAACGTTAATTATTGTGAAGGGAATATTGTAATACACTCTGAAAGAGTGATACAGCTTCATTCTGCATGCCATACATTTACTTTAAAATGGCGTAATATTCAGGGGGAAATATTTTTTTATAAACCATAGTTCTCTTCACAAAAGGGCTACGGTATTGTAGCAATTTAGATGAAGTAAAACAACCATGTGGTTGCGGAGATAATTAAGGAAACGTTTACAAAAACTGTTCTTTTTTTTTCGAGAATAGGCTCGGGGGGCTTGGTGCTTATACGGTGAAAATACCACCCCGTGTGACCTCCATGCCCGTAATAGTGCAAAACAATCGTCCGCATAGCAGAGTGAGCTCTGCTGTCCACACATGACAGTGTGGATGAACTTGCCGTGTAGTGGGCAGCGTCTGATGTGGACACACGGCACTGAAGGCCTTGTTGTAAAACCCACGGCCCACCACTGCTAGTAATTACAAGGGTGGGTTTACATTGGACTAAGTTGAAAGCCCAGTGGCCTCATGCAGAAACTAAAGGCTGCCATGAAGTAAAAGTATGGGGCGAAACCCTATAAATCCTATAAGCCCTATACACACTATACACCCTAGACACACTATACACCCTAGAGCCGAGACACACTATACACCCTATACAACCTGTAAACCCTATACACCATATAAACTCATACCCAATCCGTGTCAAAGCAGCAAACTAAACGACTTTCATCCCAATAGTTTGCATGGAAGTCTATAATAACTGATATTGTGGGTCCCTATGAATGTTTGCACACCCCTGAGGAACATTGGTGCATGTTTTAGTAATGAATTCCTTTGTTCCAACATATTGCCATCATTCTGCAGAATAATGAGCCACGGGCTCCTGGTCATTCCCCTTGGGAACAATGGCAGTTTGTTTTCGGGTCACGGACTCTCGGACAAATGGGCTCTTTTCAGTCCAATGAGACATTTTCCTATCTATTGGTGTTTTGGAACAATGTGCAGTCCCCTTTTCAGCCCCAATAACCGAAACACTGTGAAGACCACTATGCCTACTATACTGTCTGTATTGTGTTGTTAAATAGACATTCTTTGTCTGGATAGTTTTTTTGTGTTAAGTGGCACTTTTTAGGAGGAAACTTATTGGCCTCATTGATGAAAATGGAACACGGCAATGTGGATAATTTGGCCCAACACAGTCTTATATCGCACTGGAGAGATATACAATGCACAACAATCCATATAATGTTTACCTATCAAGTGTGTCCCGGAGGATAGACGGGAGCTGAGCGGCTGGGCAGCCTGTTTGACAGAAACAGCTGCTGCTATCTCTACAGGCTTATGTTGTTGATAATGGAAAAAGCCAAAGTACAAGAGTTACTAAATCAATTCCCTCCGTATGGTCTTATCTCTTACAACTACTGGATAGACTGCCGTGAACTTCTTGTCCCGACTTTAGATTTTCTGCCTCTTAGTGCTCCTGAATCATGGAACGACCTTCAACACATCGTAAAGGTCGATGTCTGCCAACCTATGCACAGTTCACAACCATGACCACAAACCGCTGTATAACAACGTGTAACTGTTCCAGCTCATCTTCTTTGTTTTTTATTCTGATTGTTTTCTTGTGTTTTGTGTAATTGTCCCTGTTTTATCTTCCTAGTTGATTTAGTTGTGTATCTGGTTTTGACTTGTCTGTCACCCGCCGTCACTGTCAACTTTCAGTTTAAATAAAGGTCTGAATGAATGAATATATATCTTGATTTTGATGTTAAATAACTTTGTATTTCATTCCAAGGTTTAAATACGACCTGAATGCCTCCTTGCTGTGAAGAACAGTGCAGCTGAATGTGCTGTGGGTAGTTCATTTGGTTAATTCACAGCAAATAAAAAACATGTTTTTACTAATCAGGTCATTTTTCTGTTTGCCAGGATGTTTGCATGTTAGAAGCACACAGCTGCTTCCTGTTGCTCTGGTTTTCATCTGCTGCCAGCGTGCGTCTTTGTGTTTGGCCCTCAGAGGAAGGCTGTATCTTCAGGAACGGTTCTGCTGGAGTTATGGATCCAGCAGAACCGTGCGGTTCTGACAGATGATGGACTCACTGCTGCTGCTACAGAAGACCCGGGCAGGGCACTGGGTTTCTGATTGAAACAAAACAGCTGGTTACTCGAGTTACTCGGTGGTCATGACCATTAGATCACATCATTAAAAACGTTTTATTTATATTTAACCAGTGGTGTATAAAGTACTTTACTGGAAAATGACTCCAGTAAAAGTGAAAGTCACCTATAAGATGTGGGTTGGCTGTGATCCATCCAGGAGCTTTCTCTGAAACAGTGAGAGAAAGACATTTTGTTAGCATAACGCAGGGCTCTCAAGTTTTTAAGACAGGCAAGCGTGACATCTATCTCTCTCGATACGTTTTTCTGATTGGCTATTCGTGTCGCCCATCTCTTTTTATTGATTGGCAGGGGATTCGGGAGAGACGTGCTTGATTCCTCCATGGTGAGGGCAGCGCGACCAGGTCATGTTTGCGCGCTGCAGCACATTAAATAGCCTAGAGTTTTTTTTCAGCGTGAGAAATACGATGTGTGGCGGGAGGGCGTGACTTAAGACCGAAATGCGTGACAGTCACGCTCAATGCGTGACACTTGAGAGCCCTGATAACAACTTTAGCTAGCCCCACTTGCTACACACACTTGCATGCATCTCCGACTCCGCCGCGGTTCAAATCGTATTGCTACACTCTCGCGGCTCCTGTCAATGCTAAAGTGTGGTGGCTAGCTAACATTAAGTTAGCTAACGTTAGCCAACTAGTGCTGCGATGATTATAGCTTCTTAGCTATAATCATGAAACTCTCACAACTGTCAACACGTCCTCAGCTCACTTACTCGCTAGCTATCTGTCTACTACACTAATTATCTCATTTGATTTACGATAGCTAGCGAATGTTAGCCTAACATACACTATGTATAGCTAGCTTAGAAGATCAGACACCCGTCTACTCCCCTGAAAGATATACTCCAATCCTGTGGGAAACACTGCTAGATATCTTAACAGGTTTATGATAATTATGATAATTAAACATTAACGTTGCGGCTCATGGGATTAATCTTAATGTACCTTAATGTGTTTCCTGAGGTTGGATGGTCGAGTTTTTGAATGCCAATATTTCAGTAGCTAGAGAGAGAGAGAGAGAGAGAGAGAGAGAGAGAGATGTCACTCTTACCTGTCTTAAAAACTTGAGAGCCCTGTAGTCGCTCGCTAGCTAACATCACTGGGAACTCTACTCATGTAGTCGCCCGCTAGCTAACATCACTGGGAACTCTACTCATGTAGTCGCCCGCTAGCTAACATCACTGGGAACTCTACTCATGTAGTCGCCCGCTAGCTAACATCACTGGGAACTCTACTCATGTAGTCGCTCGCTAGCTAACATCACTGGGAACTCTACTCATGTAGTCGCTCGCTAGCTAACATCACTGAGAACTCTACTCATGTAGTCGCCCGCTAGCCAACATCACTGGGAACTCTACTCATGTAGTCGCTCGCTAGCTAACATCACTGGGAACTCTACTCATGTAGTCGCTCGCTAGCTAACATCACTGGGAACACTACTCATGTAGTCGCCCGCTAGCTAACATCACTGGGAACTCTACTCATGTAGTCGCCCGCTAGCTAACATCACTGAGAACTCTACTCATGTAGTCGCTCGCTAGCTAACATCACTGGGAACTCTACTCATGTAGTCGCCCGCTAGCTAACATCACTGGGAACTCTACTCATGTAGTCGCTCGCTAGCTAACATCACTGGGAACTCTACTCATGTAGTCGACCGCTAGCTAACATCACTGGGAACTCTACTCATGTAGTCGCTCGCTAGCTAACATCACTGGGAACTCTACTCATGTAGTCGCCCGCTAGCTAACATCACTGAGAACTCTACTCATGTAGTCGCCCGCTAGCTAACATCACTGGGAACTCTACTCATGTAGTCGCCCGCTAGCTAACATCACTGGGAACTCTACTCATGTAGTCGCCCGCTAGCTAACATCACTGGGAACTCTACTCATGTAGTCGCTCGCTAGCTAACATCACTGGGAACTCTACTCATGTAGTCGCTCGCTAGCTAACATCACTGAGAACTCTACTCATGTAGTCGCCCGCTAGCCAACATCACTGGGAACTCTACTCATGTAGTCGCTCGCTAGCTAACATCACTGGGAACTCTACTCATGTAGTCGCTCGCTAGCTAACATCACTGGGAACACTACTCATGTAGTCGCCCGCTAGCTAACATCACTGGGAACTCTACTCATGTAGTCGCCCGCTAGCTAACATCACTGAGAACTCTACTCATGTAGTCGCTCGCTAGCTAACATCACTGGGAACTCTACTCATGTAGTCGCCCGCTAGCTAACATCACTGGGAACTCTACTCATGTAGTCGCTCGCTAGCTAACATCACTGGGAACTCTACTCATGTAGTCGCCCGCTAGCTAACATCACTGGGAACTCTACTCATGTAGTCGCTCGCTAGCTAACATCACTGGGAACTCTACTCATGTAGTCGCCCGCTAGCTAACATCACTGAGAACTCTACTCATGTAGTCGCCCGCTAGCTAACATCACTGAGAACTCTACTCATGTAGTCGCCCGCTAGCTAACATCACTGAGAACTCTACTCATGTAGTCGCCCACTAGCTAACATCACTGGGAACACTGAGTCTGTGTTCCACCACAGTCCCCGATGTTGGTCTCATGATTACAGGGCTCTCAAGTTTTTAAGACAGGTAAGAGTGACATCTCTCTCTCTCTCTCTCTCTCTCTCTCTCTCTCTCTCTCTCTCTAAATAGTAAAGTACAGATAACTCAAAAAACGACTTATGTACTATACACCACTGTATTTAACATTAAATGACAAACCTCGTTAGTACTTTCAGTACTGTTCTACCTCTTCTACAACCATAGCAGTAATAATACATATATATGTATATATATATACACATGTATAATTTATAATAGCATGACTTTGTGGTTACAGTTTTCACCGTCGTAGGGAAAATACAAAGAAAGATTTTGAGTATCTGCTTTTTCGCGGATACTCAAAATCATCATGAATGGAAACTTATTGTTATAAGGAGGTCTGAGTAGTCTCCATCAGGTCCGGGTCGCGGTCCTCTGTGCTGGTCTTTATAGATCTGGCTCTGATGGAGAGATCTGCTCTCAGGAGATAAGGACAAGCTTATCTATAATCTCTAATATGGTTTTTTAAATTGCATAGAATACATGTAATTGAATAAAATGAATACAACTAAAGTGAAGTGGACCAAGATAACAATACAATAAGTGTGCAGCAGGTTTTAAAACACAGAACTTGTTTTTGTAAACTGCCAATCCAACGTGTAGTTCTGATGAATTATTCTGCACATTGACAGATGTGTGGAACACACTGTGAAGAGTTCACACAGCTCCTGTCACACGTGTTTTTATTGTATAGTAGGCCAAACAAATTACATTGAATTGTCATAATTCATAATCAGTCATACTTTATTATATATATATAATGTGTCATAATAAAGTATACCTTCAGCATATCATAATAATGACATAGTAAAGAATGCCATAAAAACATGAAATAGTGTGTCAAAGAAAGCTTTTGCCATGAACAAATGTATATTATATCATGGCCATAAGTAGAATACATAATAGTATATTGTTAAAAAAAGTAATATGTATAGCATCAAAAAAGGTCATACACATGACCATAGTATAGTATAACATGACAATGTCATAAATATGTCATAGTAGGTTTGTCTTTCAAAGTTTTATTAAAGTGTATCTAACAATATCAGTAAATATGTTATCGTATATTACCATAAACAAATCTTTTAAAACGTAGAGCGGGTCGTAAATAAATTTGCACAATTTTTTCTACTGTCCCATCTGTTCTGGCCCATGAAATACTATATCACATACATATGTCTGTCTCTTATTGTTGATAAATGTAGCACTTGAAAAGTTCAGCATATTTATTATTAAGGTAAGTTTATCTCAAAATTGTGCCAAAGAATCACATATTGTGAAAGCTCTTCAAGATATTCTATTGTACGTTTTCTACCAGACTTATTGTTCATCAATAAATCCGACAAAAGAATCTACAAAAAGTATTTTTTTTAGTTTTTATTCAGTTGAATTAGATTTATTTAAGAAGTACAATATGCCACAAAAGCCAAACTCGGTGTGAGTTGAGACAGCTCCGTGTGAGAGAACGGGAGGTTGTGAGTTCAACCATTATTACAAGTACGGGTCCATTATGAGGTGCAGTGAATCTTCAGGGTTATGGAACACATATTTGAATATTTTTGTATCATTTAAAATGCAGCAGACATGACCCTGTGCGTATATTCATACAGTAGAAGAAGAATGGAAGAACTCTGGAGAGAAAAGAAGATCAGGAGCTACTACTAAATCACATTTACATCAATCTGTGCTACTACTATTTTTTGTATGGCCTTTATGACACTTTTCTATGAAATACTATACTACACATTGTTATGACTTTTTGTTGACTATGTCACTGTTTGATATGGTGTATGATATTTAATAAATCGTTTTTAGTTGTGTTCTTACACCAGAGAATGTTCAGTGGAAACAGATCGGTGAAGTCTGCAGGAAGTGATGTCATGTAGCCCCAGTGTGTGAGCGCTGCCTTTTAAATGCCACATCGTCAACACGTCACATGACTGAGGAGGCAATGTGGCCGTGTGTGATTCATTTCACATGCAGTTAACACACAAGTCATATTTGAGTTTTTATGAAAATTGAACTCCCGGCATTTGCTCCTGCTGTTGCTCTGGCAGAAGGAAATAGAGTAATAAAGTTATATCTTTAAATGAGCGCTGTGTGATGCTCTAATTCATGCCGAGGTGGAGATAAACGAAGATTAGTGGATATGTGTCAACAGTTCCTGTTTTTATTTTCTCTCTATTGTTCCTTCCTCAAAATCAGCATGTTGAACCAAAGCTTCTTAATAATCTAAAAAGGTGAACATTCAGTATTTCATTACACATTCAGTTGTGTTGCACTCTGCTCTCTGAGGCCTTGATGGAATGCAGAGCGGCATCCTGGGACATTGGGGCTGAAGAGGGTCGTGATTGGTTAATTGGTTTTAATTGGTTAAATTCATCACCAGTTTGCACTCAACTAACCTTTGGGTCCTTTAGCCTGCAGGCAACACACATGTTGACTGGAGACAAACAACTAGCAGCGATTACTCAATAATTATGATTCTATGGCCACACACATGTGACACACACATGTGGGCGTATACACGAGCAGAGCCGTCACTACAACTGCTGGCACACACACACACACACACACACACACACACACACACACACAGTGCCCTCCTCCTTGTGGTCATGAGCATCACGATGTACCCTCATATTCACTTCCTAATGACAGCATTTTCAGAGATTTCATCTGCAGCGATCCAGCGCTCCCAACCCACAGATAAGTAGCAGACCAGATTAAAGTCATTCATTTCACACGCTGGATCTGAATGCATTCTTCCTCTTCCCCCCCTCTGATCTCCTCACACATGACGATAATGAATTTCACACGCGTCGCTTGCTGAGACGGGATATGGAATCTGAAATGTGGATGTTTGGAATTAAGGATTATGGTGGCCACGCTTTCTGCTGCTCTGCGGGTAGAGATGTGGGGGCTGGGCTGCACACTCCTGCTGCCAGGCCTCTCCTGAAGAGGCAGGGAAAGGGCCTTGCCTCTGCCAGGCCTCCGTGAACCCCGACTGGGAGCGCCCCCTCAGCTGAGGCCAGGCAGAGCCGTCGCTCTGCTTCAGAGGCTTTACTGAGCTCAGGCCCGCTGTCTCTGCCAGCAAGCAGGGCTCAGTCACTCGCACTGAGGACTCCCTTCGTGTCACTGTGCATGCAGATAGGAGGATGATGAGCCGGCAGCACCGTACAACACTCAAAGGATCAACGCACGGCTCTTTTCAATCAGAGAGCCTCGGGAAGACGGCCGTGTCTCCACTAGATCCCCGAACTCTGTCTTCCCACCAGCTGTGAACCCGGTCTGCTCGCTGTGAATCCACTCCAGCAACACTTAGCTGGTACGGACATCAGCAGGCCTGCACTACCTCGGATCACACAAATTGTGTTAACTTCACTATCACAACATATGTAAAGCAATACGGAGTATAAAGGCTCCAGATTTTGTATTGACCGTACCTTGGCTAATTGAAACTTTGACCCCCTGGGGACCAATTGGGGCCACTTCCTCAGGATGCTACCCTTTAGTGGGCGTGTGCTTAGAGTGGCTGGAAAGTGTCCGAATGGCCCAATGCAATGTACGACCAGCGACCACTACATTGTCACTGGGGTGTGACCCCATGTGTCTTGGCCCCTTCCCTTAACAAAGAAGTCCTTTGGGTCTAAACCACAATAGTAACCGAGTGCCAGTTCCCTAAACTGTCCACTGGCAAATGAAGCGCACCCTAAACTGAACAGTCAGACGATCGCTGGAGAAAGAGTGCTGAGCTGGAAAGGTGTTGAAATCCATTGTGACTGCTGATCCAAGGCTTCACTGTGTTCTTCATGCCATTGAGGGCCCGTATTCACTGGGGCTCATTGTTCGCCCCAATGAATGCTGCTCGCAGTACTGTGGAACCGCTCATTTTTAACATCAGTATGTCCAGTATGGCTGCTGCAGAGGAGATGCCCTGAAGCCCCGCCCCCGCTGCTGCACAGAGCACCATGCACTTGTTTTATTCAAAGTTCATTATTATTGATGTTGCATCAAGTGTCCAAATTGCACCGCATTGGAAGCAGCACTCCCTCGGGTCCCCAACAATACAACCTACACCGCACGGGCCCACAGAGACGCTTTAATATCAAGATACTGAACAGATTCAATGCACACGTGTTTGCACTTAAAGGCTACCAGAGTATATCTACCAGAATATATATATACATATATATATTTTTTTTTTTTATGTGCAAGGATCAGCATCATGGCCTCAGGGGCCCGGGGTGGACGGCCCTTTTGTGTGGAGCTTGCATGTTCCCCCCGTGCCAGAGTGCCGTGTCAGCGTGCTTTCCCTCCGGCTTCCTCCCACAGTCCAAAGACATGCAGATCAGGTCGGTTAGAGACTCTAAATGTCCCGTCGGTGTGGATGTGAGCGTCTGTCTCTAATGAGCCCTGAGATCAGGTCCAGGTGAACCCTGCCTTCGCCCGATGTCAGCTGGGGTCGGCTCCAGCGCCCCGTGACCCGGAACAGGACAAGGGTTTAGAGATGAAAAACTGCCTGTGTTATAATGAAATAATGATCAATGATAATAACACAATACATTAAAGACAGCTGGTTC
Source organism: Taurulus bubalis (assembly GCF_910589615.1). Classification (NCBI taxonomy): domain Eukaryota; kingdom Metazoa; phylum Chordata; class Actinopteri; order Perciformes; family Cottidae; genus Taurulus; species Taurulus bubalis. The sequence goes on along the minus strand of NC_136606.1, from coordinate 21,488,120 downwards.
TATCCCTTATCGTGTGTGAATGCAGCGTTTGCAGTTACTGTACTTGGTTGTCCACGCGGTTGAATGCATTACTGGATTAAGTGGATGTGACGTCGTGGAGTGAAGCCACGTCATGCATGTCATGCATCACTGCTTTAATCAGAGGAATGAGACGCTTCTCCAGGCCAATGTTAAATCCCTTTCATTGTTTTGTTTTTTATTCAAAGGCTGTAAATTTCTTTTTTTCTACAGTGTAAAAGGTCACAATTTGAACTCAAGTTGAAAAGAAGGGAAATTTGAAAAAGAAATGTGAATAATATAAAAACCAAGAGAGCAACAACATCCATACAGTATGTTCCACGAAGCAAAGAAACCCCACGACTGTGTGGGGAGAAAAGACCAAAACCACGAGTTTAGAAAATGTGTAAAACAAGCTCAGTGGAGGAAGGATGAGGAATACATAAACATAAATATCAACATAACACTATTCACAAAACAAACTATAAAAACCGTTTTTCTGAACAATAACATGAAATATAGCTCATTTGAGTAAAATGACATTAAGAAGCAATAACAGCTATTGGAGGAATTAAGGGACATTTATCATGAACACTCACACAGTGCACAGTCATATTAAAAATAGACAGAAGTAAATTAGAATATAGGATATGAGCAAAAGGATATATATAGTTCATTATTTATTCATATATATATATATATATATATAGTTCATTATATCTGTTCTTTTTAATCGTAGTAGCTCTGCGGTGCAGATGAGCAGATCACATTTTGGAGTCCTGAATATTCTGCGTGATGTTTGTTTTCAAGCAGCAGCGACGTTGAGGCGTCTCGTCAGCGATGACTACAGCTGGATTTAAAGTGCTGCTTCTTGCATGTTCCTGTCTGGGGTTCTTATTCATAAGTGCTTCAGTGATTCTTACAAAAATAGACATTTGAAGGGGCAACAGAATTATTCCTTCAATGCGTTCCTATCCTGCTGCTGATGGGAAAGAAAGCCCGACACGTTATTGCTACAAAGAAGAATGGCCGACAGGAACGAGGGACGATGCAAATATACAGTATGCAGGACGGGCGTGTCAGTGTGTCACCAGCAGTAGAGTCAGTAGAGTCAGTAGAGTCAGTAGAGTCAGTACTGCGGAAACCAGGCGTCAGTTAATGGACAGAACACCAATGATGAACGAGTTAAAGCTGCGTTTGTATATGTTTGGCCACCAGGGGGCAGAAAAGAAAAACTATATTCAAACATTGTCTCTCCTTTAAGCTCTGGTTTAGTCTCCCCCAATATATATATATATATATATATATATATATATATATATATATATATATATATATATATATATATATATATATATATATACACAGTATATAAGCATGTATAAAGTTATCTGTGACATTGTAAACTTATATACTGTATATATATACACAGTATATATATATATATATATATATATATATATATATATATATACATATATATATATATATATATATATATATATATATATATATACACAGTATATAAGCATGTATAAAGTTAACTGTGACATTGTAAACTTATATACTGTATATTTATATATACACAGTATATATATATATATATATATATATATATATATATATATATATATATATATATATATATATACACACACAGTACATAAGCATGTATAAAGTTAACTGTGACATTGTAAACTTATATACTGTATATATATATACACAGTATATATATATATATATATATATATATATATATATATATATATATATATATATATATATATATATATACACACACAGTACATAAGCATGTATAAAGTTAACTGTGACATTGTAAACTTATATACTGTATATATATATACACAGTATATATATATATATATATATATATATATATATATATATATATATATATATATATATATATATATATACACAGTACATAAGCATGTATAAAGTTAACTGTGACATTGTAAACGTTGAGCACAATCATCACAAACTGGGATTTCTGGCCAAAAATATGCATTACTGCAGGTTTAAGTCATTTATCAAACATGAACTGTTTTAGTGAGTGAATATTTGTAGCCTCTCTGTCTTCATATTATGTAATGTTCTCCCACATCTTGGTAAATATGTTTGTTTGTCGAGTTACTCAGAATGACATGAGAGTATTGATAGCATCTCTGCGTTACAGAGATACATGACAAGAGGGGAAAGGACAGGTTCAAACAACACTAAAGCTCTATTATGCCTCCTCATATCTTGTACTGAACATAAACACAATATGTGGGCCATGTGACTACGATAATATACAATATTTAAAAAAGAGAAATAATAATACTGATCCCTCTGCATCAACCGTTTGCACTCATCTTAGCTATTTCCATCTTGTGCTGTACACACAGAGATAAAATAAAATTTCTCATGTGAATCTGAGGAACACCATAAACAATAAGATTTACTAAAATATTAAAACATTCCATTAAATGTGACTGTTTCCTGCTGTGTTTTGTGTGAAGTTGAAAAAGTCCCTCCAGAGTGTAATAGGTTCAGACCTTCTAAAATACAACTAATATAAGAAGAATATGACTCAATTATACAAAACATGTCTACAGTAAAACAACCGGCATTATATATATATATATATATATATATATATATATATATATATATATATATATATATATATATATGTATAAGAGGGATAGTAGTTGATGATTGAATGAAACCAAAAAGCGGACCAGATTGCAGCACAATGATCCGCTCATGTTTAATGAAGTACACTACACATTTTAGAGGAAATAGTGCAACAACAAGACTTGAAGCCAAGCCGATGGTCAAAGACGTCCATGTCCTGATTGGCTGAGAGAACACAGAGCCGGCCTCCTGCAGAGTGTTTGATACCGAAGACGAGGCCATGAAGAAATCCTGTCTCCGGGACGAGGCGGTAGATCTGGCCTCACATCGCTGTAGCCGTCAGAAGCGAGGCGAGAGGAGAACTAAGTATGTCCGTCTGATAAAAGCGTACCAAAAGAAATCTCAGCGTCGGCCTGTGAGTCAGCTGACCTTTGTATTTTTTTGTGTGTACAATGTGTTGCAGAGAGTGCTCTCTTCACCACGTCCAGCCTTCATGCTGGATTACTGACCTGCAACCAATCACAAGGCCTGTCCGTACCGACGAGAAGGAGGCGGGACAAAGGAAAGAGAGAGGAGGTGGTGATTGTCTGATGCGGTTGACATTTTAGTTAGAATAAAGAGTGTATAGTGTTTTCATTGGTGGAGTTGACTGCATACACTGTATACTGCACACACACACACACACACACACACACACACACACACACACACACACACACACACACACTCTTGTGCACACACCCTAAACCCTCATAGAGATGTCAGGAGTGGTGAATGACATGAATACAACAACAGAAAGTTTTGCAGTTTTCCTAATTTGCTACTTTGACCTGAGCCCATATTTATCAAAGTTACAAGAATCATGCTCTAAGTTGTACGCGTTGACCCTTCCTAAGTCCCGCCCCACTCGCTCAGTGCTCCAGTAACAACCGAGCAAGCTTGGAACACTCAGGAATGCTACGTCTGTTTGAAGTCACGTTACAGAGGCGCCGCTTCACGGACGCATTACATCCATGCACCATGACATATCCTTCCATCGCATGCTGTAGTCCTTAGTGTAAGCTTCTTGAAGATATCCCGGACCGGTATAATACACACAACACGTTTCTGTCCGACCTAGTAGGCGGGGCTTAGGATGGGTCACTTGATATAAAGTACTGCACCTCCAGACTCGCAAAGCAGGTTCTTCAGAGTTCAGCTGTACACTGACATCACTGTGTCTGTCCTAAAACATGTCATCTACTACATGAGTTGCTTGGCTGGTTAAGTATAAAACAACGGTGGTGTGAATGACATCATGTTGCAGCCTGAACAACAAGCATCCTCCAACTAGTTAGCGAGCTAGCTCAGTCGCTAACGAGACCGATAGTTTTCTGAACTATCGGAGACGTAAGTTCCTGTCTCATGCAAACCAGGCTCCTTAAGTGGACCAGAGTTTTAATCTACTTTGGAGTGAGATTCTGTATTAATAAATCCTTTTATCATGACATCATCCACCGCACGGGTCAGGGGTCATAAACCCTGGAGCATGTGGTTGTAAAGGTTAAGCAGCATGTATAAATGAAAAGCTAAGTCGCTGATGAATCCGTGTGGCTGATCGATATACACGTGCAAACCTCCAGCTTCAGCCTAAACGCTGATGATTAATCAGCCTGAGTGCACTTATAGGATTGGAACCGGCCAAATGTGTAAACAACCAATTTCTGTTTGATGAAATGGATTCCTGAGATGACACATGCTGTTATAGCTGCGTGAACAGAAACATGAGTTAGCAAACGTCAGTTAGTTTGGTAATATGTGTCATTAAGTCAAATGTTGTGGGAGCAGCAATGACTTTATTCTATTTGTATCCTCTAACTGGAGCGATGACGCCACTGTGGAGAAAACCACACATGTCTTTTTGAACATTTGTTGGGCTTGTTGAGGTTCAACGTTTGTTTTTATCCTGCCGTCATATTATTTTTTTAGTTTTTCAAGATACATATTTGTCAGCTGTTTAATCTCAACATTAAAACTCGAGATGCTGCTTTAGAAACAGGATGCGTGGCGTGAGAGGGGACAGATGTCAGATGCATCTCCAGGTCAACGCGTGCACCTGATTGGCTTCCACACGTAGATGTAAGTTAATCTAACATTTCACTGGGTGGACCTCATCATCTTCTTCATTTCTTATGAATGCAAAAAAACAGCAACATGCCATTTGTCCACACGCAGAAACCTTCTACATTTTGCATGAAAGCAGCAGCTACAACCTGTGAGATACCTTCTAATCCTGAATTACACCGATCGCTTCAGTCTGGAGCTCTTACATTAAAATGACATTTCATAGATGATAGGTGAGTAAATACTTTTTAGTTCTAAATCCAAAAGGTCACATTAATCAGTTTGATAAATATGGGCCCAGCAGTCAATGTCATATTCTGAAGGTCATGAAAGTGATGTGATAACTGCAAAAAACTAACTTTAGCAACATAAAGAGACAGAAAAACGTATTTCTCCGTTGGGTCAGTCTTAACTTAAAGGCTTACAGCCATCTTCATGGAACGAGGCTTTTCCCATAATCAACCATGACAACACATTTGACCTTGAGTTGAGATGCATCCAGTTCTTCACTTGTTCTTCTCGTGTCCACAATGTTCAACCCTCCGCTCCGGTTCGCCTCAACACGCTTCATTTGAGAGGCGAAAGTCAAACAGGCAGAAGAAGAAGTGCATAGATGAGAAAGCAGAAGCAACCTGTCCACGTCCGGCTCTTCTTTTCTTTTTTTCTTTTTTCTTAAATACGAGAAGCTGCAAACGACAACAGGGGCCTGACGAAGACAACAGAGAACAACATACCAGCAGACCGGACGCACAGAGCGGGTTAGCGCTGCGCTCCGGTTAGCTGGATTGGACGGTGAAGAGCGTGGACGTCCAATGGGTCTGCCACACGGCCGACTCCACGTCATGTGACCTCAGCGAAGGCGATGTGATTCTGCAGGGAGGAAATAACAATACGTAAGAATAAACTCTGTACAACGGGGACAAGGCATTCAGGACACTTTATTTGGGCAAATTCCTCAAAAGTAATTCCAGGCTGCTCTTGGTCAGAGTTCAGCCGTCGTCAGCCAAAAGAGTTCAGCCACAGATTAATCTATGAGGGAAAATCTCCAAATAACAGAATCATTGAAGGTTGTTTTCACAACAGAAACAAAAATAGAAAACCAGAAAGAAAGATGTTTTGGATCTGAGATGGTTTAAAGGAAAAATCTGGTATATTTCCACCGGACATCTATGTAGAAACCCTGTGTACTTTGAGAGCTGTAGGAGATTAACACAGCTTTCATATATGTTGCATCATAATTCTTTGTTTCCCTAATCTCTACAACGGGTTTGGCGAGTACAACATTAGCACGACCCGTAGTCACAGAGACCTGGAAGAACACGAGGGAACTGAGGGTTCACTGAGGACACAAGGAGAGGCAACCACCAAGCAGGAGAGGAGCCATCAACACCTACAGGGAGGAGGCAGAGAAGCATCTACACTGCCATGGCCGAAAAGGGCCGCCTACTGGGGTGCCCACTGGAGCGCCCACTGGGACGCCCATTGTGGTGCCCACTGAGACGCCCACTGGAGCGCCCACTGTGGTGCCCACTGGAGCGCCCACTGGAGCGCCCACTGGAGCGCCCACTGGGGCGCCCATTGTGGTGCCCACTGAGACGCCCACTGAGACGCCCACTGGGGTGCCCACTGAGGCGACCACTGGATCCCCCACTGGATCCCCCACTGGATCGCCCACTGGGGTGCTCACTGAGGCGACCACTGGATCCCCCACTGGATCGCCCACTGGGGTGCCCACTGGAGCGCCCACTGTGGTGCCCACTGGATCGCCCACTGGGGTGCCCACTGAGGCGACCACTGGATCGCCCACTGGAGCCAGTAGAAAGCCATTTGGTCGGGTGGCCTGGACGAGGGCCTCTTAACACCCAACATGATACAACACTGACGACGTGTGTGCATCAGTACATAATTGAGAATGGGTAAACACCAGGTTGGAATATACCAAATTTCCCTTTAAGCCAAAGACGTCAATATGTCTCAAACACACCATCAGAGCAGGTTCTAAACATATCTCACAGCAGCTCACACAGAAATAGACCTCAGACTGAGGTGCAACCATCACAGCATGCAAGACTGGCAGAACAATGCCAGGAAGACACAGCAGCAGCAGGGGAGGGTTGTTCATTTTCTAATCCAACCTTCGAGTGCATTTGTCTGAGCAGCAAGAGGAGGAGGGTGAAGATGCTTCTCTCACTCCTCATCAAGGAGTTACCCTGCTGAGCTCAGCAGGTCCTATGGAGACTGTTCTCTTCATGAAACACAACAGCACTCATTGTTTATTCACACACACCCTCTGATGTTGTTTTCCTCCCGGTTGCTGCACCCAGCAGTCTGTGAAGGCTGTGAGTTCAAGCCCATACTTTGTTTTAACATTAATATTAGAGAAAACATCTCTCATGCGACAGTTTTCTCCTGTTGTGTTTCTGGTAAAAAGCAATAACTCTCCCTCCGAATGAGAGTCCAGCGTGTTAAGTCGGCTCAATTTTCTTTTAAAGCAGATTTGGTGCAAAATCTGATCAAATCATCCTGTTTCATTTATCTTTCAGGGGAATCATATTTATAAATGTATGGCTGTGGCGTCTTCCAGCTGGATTCTGCATTTCATTTCACCAATGAAGAAAGAACTAGAAGAAAAGCGTGGGATTCATATTTCTTTCTGCTCAAAGGTTCCTTCCTGCCATAACATTTTGTTCACTGTGGCTTGTTTAGCTTTCAGGCATCTTTCTGCTGAGCTATTTTTAGAGCAGTCAATTTTTCCACCAAGCCCGTCGTAGCCGAGGTGAGAGTGAGAGATGTTCTATTCTTCACAAGCAACGCAGCGCCGGCCTCAGCAGGAAGCTGTGAATCATCAGATAGGTTGTGTATTCTCCAGGTTTAGATGCTGAATGTGTATCGCGTGAGAGGAAGCGAGAAGACAACACAGCAGGCAATAGTAAATAGCGGCACGCCGCTGCTCATCTGGCGTCATGATGTGAAGATGTAAAAACAGAGATGTCACTCAGAGAGGAAGGAAGAACAGCACTTCAACCGTCAAATACTCTGGACAGCGTTGAGTTTAGCCTCCTCCTCTTTCGCTTCAATGGATACAAACTGGTTTGACCGCTGTGGACCAAGATGGACACCGGCCCAACAGATGGGGAGTCAGAGGGCCAAAGGATCATGTTTGGAGCAACACACACACATTAGTTCAAAGGAAATGCCACGTTGTCGTCACTTCTATCAGCGATGAAACCACTGGACTCACCGAGGCGATAGCTGAGATCTGGGAACATGGTGACATCACTAGAAGTAGGTCAGACAGGGCCAACAACAACCAGTTTAATCCAGTTTACCAGATTATGTAAACAACTTCATTTGGAGCTCAAACTGAACGTTTGAACACCTGAAATGTAGGGAAACCCCAACATTCTGACAATATCTTAACCTTCTGGTGAGAGTCACAAACATCAAGAAACAGTTGCCTGAGTCTATGTTCTTGTCTGTACTGGACGAGGTGGTTTTATTGAAAGAGGGGTTAGATTCATCCTGACTTCACTACACATCTCTAACAGCGATCAAGGGAAACAGCCTGTGTCTCTTCTGCCTTAGATCTCAGGATTGTCTGGTTCTGGAGGTTCACACATTCAGAGCTGACTATTCTGGCAACGCTTAGATCTGAGAGCAGATCTTTTACCAGACCTTTATCCCATCTATTTAGTCAGCAGTCAGGTGCCAAGTGGCCATTTGTTCACAACCTGTCTGATCCTCTGACATCCTTGTGTTAATTAACTTGGTGAACATTAGAAATAATGTGTTATGGTTCAGTATCTATATCAGCTGTTAAAGTGATGAATACAATCTGAAAAGTATGACCCGAGTTGTAATAAAGCATAATTACCCCATGCCAGACCAATCAGTGGAGTGGGCGGATTTATGGAAAGGTCGGGACCCCCGACTGTGTACAAGTGGTTAGTCGTTGTGTCATCACCTATTGGTTTGTGGACTGCCGTTATTAAACCTTGAGTTTGGGGATTTGGGACTTTTTGCAATCAGTGAACTGATGTGAGCATATTTGGAATGTGGAGGAGTGATGTAGAGACAAGGCAGCGGCCTGACAATCACAGTCTGCCGGCCATGTAACGCTATGCTTTAACCATAACCATCCAATTGACTTTCCCAACTGTATCTTACACCCAAAAAAACAACACATTCTCATTCCCAACTAGTCAAACACTGTCTTTGGTCAGTGGCCCTACACTTCAAACTCTGACCCTCGGCGAAGGCTCTGATCAAGTGTCCACACCCGACGCCTTGGCAGTGAGGACAAGCGGCCGAACCCACCCAACACTCACGGGTCCCGTTTCAGATGGACGTTCACCAGCCAGACCAGAGCTCTGTTCCTCCATGATGCTGGAAGTGAATCTCACAGAAACACACCAGAAACTCACATACGGCTATTTCTGAAGCCCATCACCTCAGAGACACATTCATATTCAATACTTAAACTACCTGGGTTCTCACTGTTGATGTTGTCGTTCACTAATTCATGTCCATTGTTGCTGTCAGTTTTAAAATTTAAACACTTCTGGAAGGCTGAGGATCTGGTTTTTAGTCAGCTTGTGGAAAAGTCGGCAAGCGTGTCTAATCCTGGTATTACTTCTTGAGTAATAAAGCTTTTGGAGGCAGAACGTCTTGTATGTGTGCATTAGCTACAACCATATGGTGCGTAAGCCTCCCTGTCTGTGGCCTCACACTGCTCTCACACTCTGACAAATCACCATAAGGCCCTGGAAAGACAGCATATGTCTGTCAGGAAGAAGAACGCATCCATCTTCTCGTTCAATCCGGCACTTTGTAGAATGTGGACCCCAAATAAATCCAGTACAGCCCTCAGGAAAATACAACGCAGCTGGTTTCTTTTGTCAGAGCGAGCTGTGAGTGTAGCGGCAGAGCGGAGGAAGTGGGCGGAGGAAGTGGGCAGAGGAAGTGGGCAGAGGAAGTGGGCAGAGGAAGTAAGAGGAAGTGAGAAGAGGAAATAAGAAGAGGAAGTGAGAAGAGGAAGTAAGCAGAGGAAGTGAGCAGAGGAAGTGAGCAGAGGAAGTGAACGGAGGAAGTTAGAAGAGGAAGTGAGCAAAGGAAGTGAGAAGAGGAAGTGAGAAGAGGAAGTGAACGGAGGAAGTGAGAAAAGGAAGTGAGCAGAGGAAGTGAGAGGAGGAAGTGAGCGGCGGAAGTGAGCGGTGGACGTGAAAAGAGGAAGTGAGCAGAGAAAGTGAGAAGAAGTGAGAAGAGGAAGTGAATGGAGGAAGTGAGCGGAGGAAGTGAGCGGAGGAAGTGGGCAGAGGAAGTGAGCGGAGGAAGTGAGAAGAGGAAGTGAGCGGAGGAAGTGAGAAGAGGAAGTAAGAGGAAGCAAGCGGAGGAAGTGAGCAGAGGAAGTGAGCGGAGGAAGTGAGCGGAGGAAGTGAACAGAGGAAGTGAGCAGAGGAAGTGAACGGAGGAAGTGAGAAGAGGAAGTGAGCAAAGGAAGTGAGAAGAGGAAGTGAACAGAGGAAGTGAGAAAAGGAAGTGAGCGGAGGAAGTGAGCAGAGGAAGTGAACAGAGGAAGTGAGAAAAGGAAGTGAGCGGAGGAAGTGAGAGGAGGAAGTGAGCGGCGGAAGTGAGCGGCGGAAGTGAGCGGTGGAAGTGAGCAGCGGAAGTGAAAAGAGGAAGTGAGCAGCGGAAGTGAAAAGAGGAAGTGAGCAGAGGAAGTGAGCGGAGGAAGTGAGCAGAGGAAGTGAGAAGAGGAAGTGAATGGAGGAAGTGAATGGAGGAAGTGAGCGGAGGAAGTGAGCAGAGGAAGTGGGCAGAGGAAGTGAGCGGAGGAAGTGAGAAGAGGAAGTGAGAAGAGGAAGTGAGCGGAGGAAGTGAGAAGAGGAAGTAAGAGGAAGCAAGCGGAGGAAGTGAGCAGAGGAAGTGAGCGGAGGAAGTGAGCGGAGGAAGTGAGCAGAGGAAGTGAGCAGAGGAAGTGAACGGAGGAAGTGAGAAGAGGAAGTGAGCAAAGGAAGTGAGAAGAGGAAGTGAGAAGAGGAAGTGAACAGAGGAAGTGAGAAAAGGAAGTGAGCGGAGGAAGTGAGCAGAGGAAGTGAACAGAGGAAGTGAGAAAAGGAAGTGAGCGGAGGAAGTGAGAGGAGGAAGTGAGCGGCGGAAGTGAGCGGTGGAAGTGAGCAGCGGAAGTGAGCGGTGGAAGTGAGCGGCGGAAGTGAAAAGAGGAAGTGAGCAGCGGAAGTGAAAAGAGGAAGTGAGCAGAGGAAGTGAGCGGAGGAAGTGAGCAGAGGAAGTGAGCAGAGGAAGTGAGTGGAGGAAGTGAGCGGAGGAAGTGAGCGGAGGAAGTGAGCAGAGGAAATGAGCAGAGGAAGTGAGTGGAGGAAGTGAGCAGAGGAAGTGAGTGGAGGAAGTGAGCAGAGGAAATGAGCAGAGAAAGTGAGTGGAGGAAGTGAGCGGAGGAAGTGAGCGGAGGAAGTGAGCAGAGGAAATGAGCAGAGGAAGTGAGTGGAGGAAGTGAGCAGAGGAAGTGAACGGAGGAAGTGAGCAGAGGAAGTGAGTGGAGGAAGTGAGCAGCACCGCTCACCTGTCCTGGTCCAACGTACTCAAGCCTCTGTGGATGTTTGATGCTCTTTGTGACTTTCTTTCCTTCCCCTGACCTCGCCAGAAACTCATGTGCCTCACAAACACACTCAATAAAATATAGGTATTCTAAGGCATTACAAATGTAAGATATGAATAAACCACTGTTCTTGGGGGTACTGTGGCTATCCTATAGAACGCTTCAGCGCTCGCACAGGAAGCACCTCATCTATTCAAACAAAGCATACTCTTGTAGAACCTCGTTTGCAGGCAGAAGCATTCAGTCGTTTGCTTGAATTCCTAATTAGACTTCACAGAGAGAAGTACAAGTGGTTGAACGGGTCAACAAAGCCTGAGATGAAGAGACATTTTGACCGAGGAAACGTGTCGCCAATAACATCGTTACCAGTTACTATTAGTTCAAAGTGTCCTGGGCCAAGGTACTGACACTAAAGTGGCTGTGAGTGTGTGTGTGTGAACTTAGTACCTATATTTTATATAGAGCCAACCATTGGTTACCGGACATTGAGGGGCACATTTGCGAGGAGCACAACTGGTGAGGATCATTGTGTGTTCATCTGTCCTGCAGGGCATTCAATGAAAGGTTTGCTAACGTCTGATTGCTACCTAGCTACCTCGGTGTAGCAGCTCTTAGACCAGACAGGACCGAGGCGGGAACTGGTCTACAGAAAACCATGAGCCAGTCTCATTCACTAGTGAAATTGAAAGAGAGGTGTAAGGTGTCCAGAGATTTGACAGAGCTCAGGCTTAACACCACTTCACAGCGCGTTGCCTTTTGTTCCTGAAGCGCTGGAACCAGTCGAGACCCTGCAGCCAGCTCAGGAAGGCCAGGAGCCGCTCCTTAATGTAGCACGAGTCTTCATCCTCATCATCCTCATCGTCCGTCTCCTACAGCAGTGTGTGTGCAGGTGTGTCGTTAAAACCCTTTATTAAGGCTAATGGGAGTAAGTATTGGTATTAAGCCCGGATTAAGAACAGAACTGAGCTGACATTACGAGACGTACTGATAGCAGTTTATCCTCATGATGTAAATACAGAACTCAACAGGGACTAGAAGGAAGTATACAAACACAGTGGTATGA
>NC_136606.1:21460701-21470701 GCF_910589615.1 Taurulus bubalis | reverse complement strand
AACCAGTCCAGAACCTGCAGTGCGTTCCACATACAGCAGGAATCATTGGCTCCACGTCAACTTTATTAGCAGCAATTAAATACAAAGCGAGCCATTAAGCCATCATTTTACCATTATTTATGTCACTATTATAACCTGTTTTAATCCACATGAATCCAAACTCACAAAACATTAATGAGGTAACCTCAAACGTATTACAGGTGCCTTTTGATAGGTCGTAAAAGTCATTGTATAGTATTTATTTTCAAAAGCGAAACATTATAGTATATTATGTCATAAAAATGTCCATAAAATAGTATAGTGTGTCGTAAAAAATATGAAAACTGTTCAGAAAGATATTTAAAAAGTCCTAAAAATGTATGGTATGTCATTCTATAAATCCTAAAAAGTTATTTAATTGTATATCATAAAAAACTACAATAATAATAACTATAACTAACCGGTCCACGGTGTCAGAAGTGGCCTTGCAAGCTTCAGGGATGATTTAAAACAGTAAATGAAGTTTTGAGACATTTTCAACCAATTCAAATTTGATGAATTTGGTAAGAACTGTCTATATTAACATCATTCATGTACAGCTTCAACGTGTGCAGTTACTATAAAATGATTCCTGCATGTGAACTTTGTCACATGGATAACTGTTGGTAGGCGAGTTAGCTTTCTGTGAAGGGAAAATAAATGAGCTGAGGATCCATGAAAGGTTCCCCGGGCTGTGGAGAGACGGGTGTGTCAGGTCGTGCACATGAAGGTTCAACTGTTTGTGTAAATGTGTGGTGAAACAGGTGAAGAGTGTGTGTTGGTGTGACGGCTGATGTCCCAGAGATGTTTGTGAGCAGCTCGACTGCGACTGCATGTTTATGTATTATTATTATTATTAGGGCTCGAGCACTGACGTAGTCAGAGTCGAGGACCTATTGTTATTCAAATGTTTGTTTATTATTGTCGACCTATGCGCAGGGAAAAGAGGTGCTTGGGATAAACCTACATTCTTCAAAATTTGCACACCCATCCGACTCGGCGAAAATTTTAATATAATTTGGGTGTCGACCAAAAGTCTGAGAAAATGTCTCTATAGCGCCCCCTTTAGATGTGAAAGCCCACCGTTTTTGCGAACTTTGACCGATTGACTTGACATTTTACACACATGTCCGGGTGGGACTGCTCTACAAAAAACTCATCCGTGAAATTAAAATGCGCCTAATTAGATTTTCCGCCATTTTGAATTTTATAAAAAACACATTTTTGCCTACTCCTCTTAAACGATAGGTCTATTTCTTATGAAACTTCCTGTGGATCATCATTGGCTCAATGTGATCAAATGATATCTCCCACTTTGTTGATATCTCATTGCGTTTAGTTTAGTTATTAACCAATTAACCTCTTAGGGGCGTGGCTCAATATGTCAATACACATAACTTCCTAATTACTTGGCCTATCTTCACAAACTTTGTAGCATATGTCAACATCGTGTCCCTTAACGTACTCAAATTGTTTCATAATATTCAAACACTAGAGGGCGCTGCAGTGAACCGCTCAATTTTGGCATTTTCCTTGTTTTCAGGCGTTGTATTCTGACGAACTCCTCCTAGAGATTACACACGATTGATTTCACATTCGGGCAATATGATGTTGAGACCTTTGCAGGGAAAAGTTATCAAAGGATTTTCAAAATATTGAACTATGTGAGCGCAGAGCAGCGGCAAAGAGACACCATTTTCCATGAAAATGGAAGTTGTTTTAACTCGGCCGTACATGATGGAATCTACTCCATATTTCTCATATGTCATGACCTCTTGACCCTGAAGACATCCATATGATCATTTTTAATCCTAGTCATAGCGCCACCTAGAGGCAACAGGAAGTTACATGTTTTCTACTTGTACACCGCGCTCCTCACAGATTATTCAGATCCCTCTCAAAATGCGTCGGAAGAGACTTAAGACATTGATAATGCATCACCTTGAAGATTGTAAGGATCCGTTGAACGGCGTAGCGTCGGTCCATCGCAGAAGTTCGATCCTTCGCCAGGACCGAATAAACCGATGTAACTCGACTCCACATGATAAGATCCTTTCCAGGTTTCACATGTTTGATCAGCCTCCAGGCCTGAAGACATGTGCAGTCTAATTTATTATTAGAGTCATAGCGCCACCTAATGGCAACAGGAAGTAAATATTCTATACTTTGGCTTGCTTCTCTTAGTCGGTCAATCAGATCAACTTCCAACTGCTTCTAGACAAACATAAGACTTTCATGATGCCAGCCCCTAAAGATTTTGATATTTCATGAAACGCTGTTGCCGTGGCGACCCATCCTTCGCGGTCAACAACAAAGTCACTTTTGAGGGACTAGGCATGCTCGAAACGTAACTAAACTTGGCAAACTCAATTAAAGGCAAAGATGTAGTTACCTGATGTGATTTGAATGACTCAGAATGGCACGTTGGCTCGATAGCGCCCCCTACAAATATTCAATTAAGCAGCCCCAGCGCTACAGTTGACCTACATGTATGAAACTTGCTAGGAATATGTAACACATGTAAACTTAAAGATAACTCTCTTGGGACCATGCTCTAAACTGTACAGGAAGTCAGATAGCGCCCCCTAAAAAACATGGTATTTTTTGACAACCTGTGAGTTGTGAAAGCCCACAGTTTTTGCCCCCTATCACCAATTGGCCTTAAATTTGGCACACATGTCCGGGTGGTTCTGCTCTACAAAAAGCTCCGGGAGAACATTTAGCTCCACCTGCTTAGAATTTCCGCCATTTTGAATTTTATGCAAAACCATTTTTTCCTCAAATCTTCCTAAACGCTGGCTTTGATTTTTATGAAATTCTCTGTGGATCATTAAAGGTTCAATTTCATCACAATATATCAAAAGCTTGTTTGTATCTCTTTGTGTTCAAAAGAAAAGGACCCATTAACTTCTTAGGGGTAAATTCAACTAAATTCAACAAAGCAGCCCTCGCAGTACGTTCAACATAGATATACAATATTTGATAGGCGCATGTACCACATATAAACTTAAAAATAACTCTCTTGGGACCATGCTCTAAACCGTACCAGAAGTCGGCCAATTTCATTTTCTTCCTCAGTGGTGGGCCATCAGGGCCTTCTAAGCCTTCTCTGCTGGCCTAAACAGAATCATAAAGTTATAGCTATTTTATAATTTCATTGTTTTTCACAAATACACTACATGTATTATAATTATGTTTCCCTATCAGATTATTTTCTCATTGTACAGCTCTGTTGCTCAGCCTGCAGTCTTCAGCTATCAGACTGCAGCTGGTTTGAAGGAGAAGCTTTCATCCAATCAGATGTTTTCTCTCCTGTGTCTCCAGGCCAGCAAGGCAGTTTAAACAGGCCTTTGCAGATTAAAGTACACGGGGAGTGGACGTTGTGGTTGATTGTCAAGCTGGGCGGATTATTTGACGTGCATGGCCTGCGAGGGGGCGTGGACGTGTGATTGGTCAGTGGCCCAGCGTGACCATCAACATGCGCTGTGATTGGCCAGTGTGTCAACAGGGCGGAGCTCAGTGGGAGCTGGAACGGTTCAGGCTGAAGCTAGAGAAGTTGTGACATGTTGTTTTTTCTCCGTGTTTTGGCGCTCGGTGGAAGATTAGCGGACTTGGTGGAGGATTTGAGGCGTCGACTGCTGCTGTCGAGCGGATATGTTCTGCCCTAGAACGCGTGGAGGTTTCCGGGGTTCCGAGGCTCGGCTGTCCTCACCGGTCCATGGCGCCTGTTGCTGGAACTGAAGCTCCGACCGCGTTGCTGAACTCGTTGTTAATAAGGACAGGCGGATGGACTTTGTCTTTAATGAACAGCATCCGGTGAGTTGCTTTTTGTGTTTCATCTGCGGTGGCGTTGCGTTGTGTGCTGCTTTTTTTAATCATGTATTGTTTTGTCATGTCATAACGAAGTGTGGTTCTTGTTGCGGGGGAAATCCCGCGTCAGAGGCGCTGCGTGAGCTCTACCGACTCAGAAACCGTACAGGAAGTCAGATAGCGCCCCCTAAAAAACGTGGTATTTTTTGACAACCTGTGAGTTGTGAAAGCCCACAGTTTTTGCCCCCTATCACCAATTGACCTGAAATTTGGCACACATGTCGGCCAATTTCATTTTCGTCATTCATTTCTAGTTCAAATTGCCATAGTTTCCCAGTAGGTGGCGCATTGATATTGATTGATATTAATATTGGCATGCAGAAGTCTTCCAGCCATGCCTCTCATAAAGCATGTTAACTTTGGAACAGTTTTGACAAAGTACAGTGGAGTTACCACAGCTTGCTGCATGATCACGAACCACATGCAATAGTCGTCACACCACTTCCACGCCCTTCCATGAAACCTCAAGCTTTTGATCACTTTTAATACATATTTTTATCTTTTATATATATTTATATACATATTTACATGTATATTCCCTTTCTGTGAAAAAGAGGAAATATGTGTCTGTCATCACATGAAATGACAGAACTCAGTCTGCGCTTCCCAGATCTTTCTGCCATTGAGAAAGAATTCAAGCTGTTCTCGACTCCTGATGATGCAGAAGAAGTGAAGAGAGTCTGAACTAGAACTGATGGAGATGCAGTGATGAATCTCTGAAGATATATATATATATATATATATATATATATATATATATATATATATATATATATATATATATATATATATATATATATATATATGCATAATTGACCTCATTTGATTCATTTGGCCATATACCTCACCTGAGTAGCCCAGACTTTCATGTGACTGGGCCCTCGCTTCAAGCCCGAAGGGTCGCCTCGAACATCCGCCTGGCAGGGGAACGTTCTCGGTCGGACGAGCCGGCGACCCGCCGCCGTCTCCGACGTGCTGGAAGCGAGGGCCCAGTCACAGCTGCGAGCAGCTTTAATTTTAGTTTGACTTTCAAAACTAGCGTGAAAGTTCCTGTGCTCCTAATGTTTTATTAAAAGGTCTGTGGTGAAATGCCAGCAGACAGCTGTGACTGTGTGCAAATAGGAGCTGATATGTTAAGTCTCTCCTCGGGGCATCTTTCTATTTTTTCGCCGCTGTGTTTAGAGGAGTGCTGGCAGTTCTGCCACGGGGACTGCAGGATGAAAATATATATATATATATATATATATATATATATATATATATATATATATATATATATATATATATCTCTATCTATCTATCTATCTATCTATCAGGTTAAGAAAAGAAATGGGGAATAGAGAATGATAGAAAGAAGAGGAGAGGAATGACAGGAGAGAAGGGAAGAAGGTGGAGGTGGAGGATGATACCCAGAGGGAGAGAGACGCAGGAAATAGGTGAAGAGAGAAGGAGAGAAGGTGACAAACAAAGAGGAGAAGGACAGAGGTGAGGTGTTAAAGGAGAGGAGAGGAAATGAGAGGAGAGGAGAAGAGAAGAGAGGAAATGAGAGGAGAGGAAATGAGAGGAGAAGAGAGGAGAAGAGAGGAGAGAAAATGAGAGGAGAGGAGAAGAGAGGAGAGGAGAAGAGAGGAAATGAGAGGAGAGGAGAAGAGAGGAGAGGAAATGAGAGGAAAAGAGAAGAGAGGAGAGGAAATGAGAGGAAAAGAGAAGAGAGGAGAGGAGGAGAGAGGAGAGAACGGCAAAAGAGGTGTTAAAATGTTATGTTCTACTCCATAATGATATACTGTTTCTCAACAAGAAATGCATTTTGGGTAAAAAGCGTGCTGTAACAGTGAAGTGGAGAGGCAGAGCCTGCAGCCTCTTCCTCCTCTCCTCCTCTCCATCTGGGCCTCAGATGAGCTGCTGTAAATAATGCATCCTTATCACAAGTTCAGTCACATTCTGGTCCAGTCGGCTCAAGAGTGATCACAGACGAAGCATTTCTCAAATGAAATGAACTGAATCCAGTTCCTTCAGAAACAGCATTGTAACAGAGCTAAAGCATGGTATCAGGACTAAAGTATGGCAACAGGGCTAAAGCATTGTATCAGGGCTAAAGCATTGTATCAGGGCTAAAGCATTGTATCAGGGCTAAAGCATTGTATCAGGGCTAAAGCATTGTATCAGGGCAAAAGCATTGTAACAGAGCTAAAGCATGGTAACAGGACTAAAGCATGGTAACAGAGCTAAAGCATGGTAACAGGGCTAAAGCATTGCAACAGGACTAAAGTATGGTAACAGGGCTAAAGCATGGTATCAGGACTAAAGTATGGTAACAGGGCTAAAGCATGGTAACAGGACTAAAGCATGGTAACAGGGCTAAAGCATGGTAACAGGACTAAAGCATGGTATCAGGACTAAAGTATGGTAACAGGGCTAAAGCATGGTATCAGGACTAAAGCATGGTAACAGGGCTAAAGCATGGTAACAGGACTAAAGCATGGTATCAGGGCTAAAGCATGGTATCAGGACTAAAGTATGGTATCAGGGCTAAAGCATGGTATCAGGACTAAAGTATGGTAACAGGGCTAAAGCATGGTATCAGGACTAAAGCATGGTAACAGGGCTAAAGCATGGTAACAGGACTAAAGCATGGTATCAGGACTAAAGTATGGTAACAGGGCTAAAGCATGGTATCAGGGCTAAAGTATGGTATCAGGGCTAAAGCATGGTATCAGGGCTAAAGTATGGTAACAGGGCTAAAGCATTGTAACAGGACTAAAGCATTGTAACAGGACTAAAGCATGGTATCAGGACTAAAGTATGGTATCAGGGCTAAAGCATTGTAACAGGACTAAAGTATGGTATCAGGGCTAAAGCATGGTAACAGGACTAAAGCATTGTAACAGGACTAAAGTATGGTATCAGGGCTAAAGCATTGTAACAGGACTAAAGCATTGCAACAGGACTAAAGCATGGTATCAGGACTAAAGTATGGTATCAGGGCTAAAGCATTGTAACAGGACTAAAGCATGGTAACAGGGCTAAAGCATTGTAACAGGACTAAAGTATGGTAACAGGGCTAAAGTATGGTAACAGGGCTAAAGCATGATAACAGGACTAAAGTATGGTAACAGGGCTAAAGTATGGTAACAGGGCTAAAGCATGGTAACAGGGCTAAAGCATTGTATCAGGACTAAAGCATGGTAACAGGACTAAAGTATGGTATCAGGACTAAAGCATTGTAACAGGACTAAAGCATGTAAACTTAACTTAACAAAGAGGGAAAACGTGCACAATTGAAGCTCGAGCAGTGGTTCTCAACATAAGGGTCCTGGGATCCCCAGGTGTCCTGGAGGGAATTTCATGGGATCCCCAAAAACCTGTGAGCCAAGCGACTCTGATCATTTCACTTCCTCCACAGTTATGTGCTTTACTGTCGTTGACGGCTATAAAATGATGATGTAAATCAAATCTAACAGCACAAATGTTTCCAGATGGAGGACTCTGAAGCCAAACGGGATGAAATGGGGAGGACCAGTGAGCGGAGGGGAGCGCAGGGCCACTGAGCAAGCTGTTGAGTCTGGAGAGAGAACGTGTTGCAACACACTGAAACTGTCACTACAGAACAAGAGCAACACATGCTGCTGCTGCTGCAAAGCCACTCAATGTCAATGCTGTAACATCTAGAAGCATTAGAGTGGTGCTATTATTTATTATTTATTCTGCTAAAGCACCAATGACCAATTGGCATCACGCTGCTTTCATCACCCTGACGTCACACTGCAGTTTATTTTGAGGGGCCACTAAAGAAAACAGCGTTTTCACTAAAAAGGAGCTTCTGTCACTGTACTCCTGCTGAAACGCTGTGAAGAGCCCTTTGCTCTGGAGGCGGAACAGAATATTTATGCACAAAATATTTACATACACTTTAGTGAAGGTCATTTTTTGATTGGCTTCTCAGTACTTTTTGTCAAACAGGTGTAGACCTGTGAGTCAGCATGACTGCACTGCTTTCTCACCGGAGACAACACACACTCACACACTTTACACACTTCTAGTAAAAAGGAAAACAAAATTAGAACATGTGGCTCCTGAAACATGCATGTTAATATCCAATGTGGCCTTGATTTGGTGCCATGGTATCAGTCTTGGGCAAGATGGAGGGAGAGAGGAACAGACGGAAATAGACCAGAGGAAACATGTCTATGTTTGGCTCTAATCACTAATCGGTTGTGTCGAGGCAGCAGACAAGGAGATCAGGCCTAATTGTATTTTTCATTAGAGTGCACAATCTCTTCCAAGGCCAGATCAAGTTTTCCATGTCTCTCTCTCTGCGATGCATTCACTCTGCATCTCTTTCAATAATTCAGGACTTAGATACATGGTGGTTTGAGGGAGCATCCTGTGAGGTTCTGCAGAGTTCTGCTCCACTACCCAGTTGATCCTCCCTTTACCATCCCAGGGATCCTCCACACATCCTGCTCAAAGGACACAGTTGCTGTATTAATGGTCCACATCTCCTGAAGCGGCCCCCCGACACACTTAGCTCTCTGTCTCTTGGCTTCTGTTCTTCTGATGAGCCGATAGACATTCTCACTGGAGACACAGTCAGCTCTACTTTCACTAAACAAGGGACGCAGTGCTGATCGCACCTCGGTGTGTTGTGGGCGTCTTCACCGACTCCAGCAAGTCACACAATGGCTGGTTTACTACAGCTATATGAACCCCAAATAAACCCATTTGGTCGTAATTTAATTGCAACAAACATGTTCAAAAGGAAGCCAAAATAACTACTTGATAATGCTGACTTAAAAAAAAGAAGTCATGATTCATGCTTTGTAAGTTCTGGTGCTAAGCTTAGCTAATGCTCCATCAACGCTCAAAGTAATGCCATATATCCGTGAATATTATGTTATTGTTTGTACCATACATTTTGCATGGTTCACACACAAACATGAATACACACAGTTATAAATATGAGGTATCGTAGAGTTCTGGGTGCACCAGTGCCCACAGAGTTCTGATTGGATAACATCAGGACGTCCTAGCATGAATTAGCATCTTTGCCTTGACTTTTTATTTAATCGTACAATGCAAAAATAAATGTCCTTCTCGTTTGGTGTGAACACAACATATGTAAATGCCTGATGCAGCTGCAGGACACTTGGATCAGAAATACCTCTAAATCATACAACACGGGCACATGGAGCTGTGACAACATGTGTTCCATTCATCTTTATTGAATATCTAATTATTGTTCACGTTCAATTTAATCTCCGTTGAGAGTTGCACATGAGCAGTAGCCATCGTGAGAGCGTTAGTGCGTAATAGTTATTGGATGCCTGGTGTAGCCTCCGGGAGAACTCAGTCAAACAACTTCTCCCGTTCTCTGAATTCATTTTCCTTGATCAAGTAAAGTAACAAGCGCTGCAGTCTTGACAGCAGGGAGTCGTCCAGTCAACACGCAGGTTGACCGTCCAAAAAAAGCCAGAGGTTTGGCTCTTTAACACACAGTTTTCCGTCATGAACATCTCACATTTAATTGGCTCTAACTTGTCGAAGAGGAGGAGAATCATGTCCTCATCTTTTCTCACAAGGCTGGAATGTGCAACGACCAGTCTGCTTCTCTAATGTTAATATACTGATAACAGGTGTGGGTGTTGAAGTGCAGAGCGTGGAACCTTGAGGAACCTTGAGGAACCTTGAGGAACCTTGAGGAACAGACCACCGGACGTTTCTCAGACACTTCTCACAGATAATATTTGTTAAACTGACCTCATACAACCTGAACTTTCATAGACAAAAGAATAATGAAATGAAGAATATCTACAGAATATAACAATTCATATGATCAGGACCCACAGTGGGTCAGAGGAGATTGTTATCAGGCACCTAATGAGTTTTTCTTCCATAGTCTTGTATTTAACATTTACATCTGCAGGTCATGTTTGAGCCACATGAGGGAGCCTGGTATTGTCAAATGTGGCTATTGGCCGGCGTGAGAGGATGTGGGCGAAAACCCAACTATGCACCGCAACACGTTTGGGACCAAACCGGTTTGTCTTCCAAACACACGCTAAGTTTCCAAAGAACATCGCTGGAGCGCGTGATGGCAAGACAGGTCATCTCA
>NC_136606.1:21385701-21458201 GCF_910589615.1 Taurulus bubalis | reverse complement strand
GTGTGTGTCTGTGTGTGTCAGTGTGTGTGTCAGTGTGTGTGTCAGTGTGTGTGTCAGTGTGTGTGTCAGTGTGTGTGTCAGTGTGTGTGTCAGTGTGTGGCCTGCAGCCAGCATCCCGAAACACACATGTGCATGTCCTCGCTCTGCAGTCATGCTTCATGTGACACTGATAACATTTACGTTAATATCTATTTAAAAACAACAAAGAAAGTCTCTGTGGTGAACAAACAGTCATTTAGAGTGAAAGAATGGGAACATGCAGTTCCACTGCGGTCTCCTCTTTGATAGGTAAACAGTTCCCTCTTGGTAATCCAAATAAAATAAAAATGAAAGAGCACATTTGCATTAATATTCTGGAAAAAGAGCTGAAGAGTACAATTCTTATTCCATTTGTATTTCATTTTGTCAAGAGTACCAGAAACAGAAGTCCACACTTGGTTAGAGTAGCATGAAGTCCACTGTTGGTCATGTAGGATTGTGTGTGTGTGTGTGTGTGTGTGTGTGTGTGTGTGTGTGTGTGTGTGTGTGTGTGTGTGTGTGTGTGTGTGTGTGTGTGTGTGTGTGTGTGTGTGTGTGTGTGTGTGTGCGTCCTTCACCGGGTCAAGGATCTTTCTCCCTGTGAGCCTCGTATGAGCCGTCACATACGATCAGTTTCATACTTCAATGGACAGGGAAAAAAAATAAACCTCCTAGTTGACCTCCATAAAACATATATGTAGTATTTTAAAGCTTCTCTGCTGGGCCTCATTTGACCTGACACTCCTCAGGTCAACTTGATTTGTTTTAACAGCCTTTTGTGGATCGTCTCATCGCCGTGTGTGCGCTCCCATCTCCCAGCTAACGTCGGCGCTAGCAGCCGTCGGCTCGCTCTCCATGTCACCGCCGTGTCGGCCGAACCGACGGGGACATGACAAATTCAACCTCCGCTCGACGCCGCCATCAATCTGTGCCTCGCCAAGTTCAAACGGTCTCCTGTTGGTGTGACTGAGGGGAGCTGCTCCGACACGCACACACACATATACACACACACATACACGCACACACACCCTGTGATGGAGCCGGCCTGTGTTAATATATCAGGCGCATTTAAAGGCCGAGAGAGGTGTGTCACCTCTTATTTCAAACCGCACCAGGGCCGGTCAGAGTGGTCCGACACGGAGAAGAAGGACACAGTGTATTTTTCCTGAAAACATATTTATTGTGGTGTCAATGCTGCACTAGCTGTTATTAGGACATATTGAACTAGAAGTGATTACCAATAGCTGTGGTAATGTTATTATCTTCCATAATACAGAAAAAAAAAGCTATTACCGCTCATAGATAAGAGGAGTGGTTGTATTGTGCAATAGTGATGGCAAAGGAAATAAAGAAAAGACATATTTTCCTCTGCTTCCACTCTCCACTCTGCACACACATGATGAGTAAGTATTGTAATTATAGTTCTACATAAATTGGAAATGATTTCCATACAACATTTCCAAATGAGGTGAGCATCTGTTTGCTCTGTAGCTGGTGGAGACGGCGCTTTAGACCATGGTGGCTGGCGCAAGGCATTTTGTAACGTTGCTCATAACGTTACTGAGGCACAGAAAGAGCCTGTGAATGTGTTGCTGCTCTATATTTGCAGACGTTTGGTGCTAGGTTATATAAGCAACCTTCATTGGAATGAATGGGGAATCCTCTTGGTATCTAGTTCTCCTAATAAACCCTCAGAAAGCGCGTGCATGTGTGATTGTCTGGTCTTCCCTTAAGAGAAATCCCCCGGTGCAGATGAAGACATATCCCGGGCTTTACTTTGAATAAACAGAGAAATAGCTCAGCAGTGATACGATATCCAACATGGCTGAACAGACACATCAAACACTGCCTTCAGAAATGTAAACTTAAGAAGGAATTGTGGAGATGTCACAGTACAGTGCTGCACCACCCACAAAAAAACAAGCAACAAACAAACCAAAGCTGGGGACAAAAGAACAAGACACAGCTGGAGAGAACTCCTCCAGACAAACACAGTCGACCCAGGCTCTGTTGCGTCTATAAATGCCACATTGAATCAATACCCGACAACGGGCATGCAGGCTCTCCCTGCATGGGGCAACCACCACGATCCACCCTCAAGCCCACAGGATTTGGGGGAATGCTGATGTTTGAAAGAGCGGCGATGCTAATTGGAATTATGTGAAGTTAGAAGGCAAACCTAAACTTCACCTAGAAAGGTTTAAACATGAAGTAGCTTCCATCAACAATGTTTAAAGGTCACGGATAATGCTAACTAGCTTGTTTTTGTGGCTGGCCAGGCTGGTGTGTCTACAGAGAGAAAAGAACATCCTCTCTATCTTTTGTTCCCGCTCTATCCATCATGAAAATGTGCAACAACAACCTGGTCAGATTGCTGGGTATGATGTGCACCTCCAGCTCGTCCAGCTGGTCCATCCTTGCCACCTGGACCATCCTCGTCCACCTGGACCATCCACATGGACCATCCTCATCCACCTGGACAAACCTCGTCCACCTGGAACATCCTCGTCCACCTGGACCATCCTCGTCCACCTGGACCGTCCTCGTCCACCTGGACCGTCCTCGTTCACCTGGACCGTCCTCGTCAACCTGGAACATCCTCGTCCACCTGGACCGTCCTCGTCAACCTGGAACATCCTCGTCCACCTGGACCGTCCTCGTTCACCTGGACCGTCCTCGTTCACCTGGACCATCCTCGTCCATCTGGACCGTCCTCGTCCATCTGGACCACCCCGTCCACCTGGACCGTCCTCGTTCACCTGGACCGTCCTCGTCCATCTGGACCACCCCGTCCACCTGGACCGTCCTCGTTCACCTGGACCGTCCTCGTTCACCTGGACCGTCCTCGTCCACCTGGACCACCCACATGGACCATCCTTGCCCACCTGAACCATCCTCGTCCATCTGGACCACCCCGTCCACCTTGACCATCCTCGCCCACCTGGACCGTCCTCGTCCACCTGGACCGTCCTCGTCCACCTGGACCACCCACATGGACCATCCTTGCCCACCTGGACCGTTCTCATCCAGCGGGACCATCCTTGTCCACCTGAACCGTCCTCATCCACCTGGAACATCCTTGCCACCTGAACCGTCATCATTCACCTGAACCGTCCTCGTCCGCCTGAACCGTCCTCGTCCGCCTGGACCGTCCTCGTCCAGCGGGACCATCCTCGTCCACCTGGACCGTCCTCATCCAGCGGTACCGTCCTCATCCACCTGGACCGTCCTCCAATGTAATTCCCTCGCTACAGCAGACTTGGGAACATGGGCCGAGCACAGCCAGCTACTTGTTCTGTTGTTGGCTGCAAGAACCAACAGAAGGTTCTCCATGTAGTCTCATCATCATCTGAGCGTGTGAAGACCGAGAGGATTAACTTTCTCAAAAATACAAAGCAGCAAACCAAAACTCTCTATTCCTTTCAATGACAAGGTTACAAGGCGCAGGACAAGATAGTGAACTGATCATTAGTTTCTTTCATACATCATAGCTCTTTATTGTGAAGAAACAATCCTAAAACAGTATTTGGGATTTCTGTAATGAAGGAATTTGTCTGTGGCATTTTGAACAGCTTGAAGGGGTTCCAGGTATACTGTACCTCTGACACTCTCTCTCTCTCTCTTTAATCTTTGTGTTTGAGCTGGCTGCCTGTCGAAGACTTAAGAGGGAGGTTCTGCATCACAGACCAGTATCCCTAAGATTAATGTTAATATATTGTATGATGAAGCACCTCACATTTCAAATGTATAGCATTAATGGGAAAGGGGTGGAAAGTGGATGGAAATGCACCTAGTGTGTCTTAAGGCAGGGTTGGTAATCTTCTTAAAAAACAATTGATGATATTTTTGTCCAAATTCTGATATTATCCCAAATATAATAATCAGAAAATAAAATATTAAAATCTGTTATCTGTGGCGGCCGCAGGACTGTAATGAGCGCGTCCTATCACGTCATTCGGCCAGAATGTAATGATTGGACGGGCTACCTGCCTGTCAACCTACCTGTCTCATTTATATGAATATAAGAAGGAGACGTAGTCATGGTGACATCACACATTGGTTTGTTGACTGATCTTTTGAAGCCTTGATTTGACTAAATGACCATAATGTACTAAATGAACATCATGCTGTATTGAAGAAGACTTGAAACTAGAGATTGAGACATAAACTCATGTTTACAATGTTTACTGAGGGAATACATCAAGAGAAGTAGAGTCATTTATATAGACTTCTATACAACCAGAGGAGTCACCACCTGGTGGTCAGGAGAGAGAATGCAGCTTTAACACATGAAGCATAGACTTCTATACAACCAGAGGAGTCGCCCCCTGGTGGTCAGGAGAGAATGCAGCTTTAACACATGAAGCATAGACTTCTATACAACCAGAGGAGTCTCCCCCTGGTGGTCAGTAGAGAGAACTAACTACTTTTGGAGCTTGTGCTGCGAGCTACTGTCATTTGAAAAGAGTTGCCAACATTGGGCTGCGTTTTTAGGTTGGAGGAGGTTAGTTTCTTAGGATAACCAAGTCTAGCTTTAACTTATGACCTATTGGTCACAAGACTATTTTACCAACACATTAAATGTCAAAGACACATTCTTAACACGGCTAACCACTTATTTTCAATTAAAAACAAAGGTGAACAAATTAATGCACTGAAAAATTATTAATCAATTATTTACAACTACGGCAAGTGTGGTAGTTCAAATGAACCAGAAGGTAGTTCTGCAATGCAATTCATATTTACAGTAGACAGTTTGGTTAATGATGCTGAGCTTTTCACTTCAGTGGTACGATGGACTGGGGAGAACACACTGAGTTACAACCAATGGGAATTAAGTTAATGTAGGTTGGTGAAAAAAATATGCAGGGAAATGTTTTGGAACAAATGATTCATATGTTGCAGCTAAAAATAACACCAAAACATTAGCATATGTAATTCTAAGTTACTGCATGGCAGTCACATTGCATTGAACGGGGTAATTACAGCTCATTTATATAAATCCTCGGCTGAGGAACGCTGGATGGCTGTTCGGCCCTGGCATCGCTGTAATGGCCGAGACAATGACAGTTTGAGGAGGAGTAAGTGTGTGTGTGTGTGTGTGTGTGTGTGTGTGTGTGTCACTTGTATAAGTGTCTTTGTGCAATCTGCATGTACGTCCTAAACACAGAGCCGTACACAAACAATGGCCTTGGCTAAATGACCTAGATAACAGAGGCAATCTGCTGTCCTCATCGCGCCGAGAGTCACTGATGGTCCAAAGCCGCGCTTCCGTCGCTCATGGGCACTGAGGCAGCGCAGCTCTCTGACACAGAAAAGCAAAACAGACCATCAGCTAGAATCAGAGGCTTTCTGGAGGGGGTGGATCCACAGGGAGGCAGGGAGCTGCTCGGCTCTCTGTGGAGTTTGCGGACCAAAGGGTGACGGATCCGCTCGTTGGAAAGCTACAAAGGATGACTTATTAGTATTTATTTGTTGTTGTGAGGACATTGTGCTAACATTAAAAGAGTGCACTGCAAAAGAGTGTGTTCAGTCAAAGAGCTGCTGGCTGTACAGTTGGTAGTCACGTCTCTGAGGGAGCTCTTATAGAATCCAAGTTTCACTTTTGTGAATTTGGGATTTATTGTTTTACGGCGTTTAAATCTTCGTTAGTCTAGTCCAGTTAGACCAGTGGTTCTCAAAGTTTTTTTTTTCACGCCCCACTTTGGAGGAAGAAAAATGTTCATGCCCCACCGCCCCAACAAAATGGTGACGAAAAGTCTATGCTGAATCTTTTTGCAAGATTTTTGAGCAAGTCTTCACAGCAGCCCACTGCTCCTTCATTACTACGGATGGGTCAAATGCAGAGAATCATTTCCGCACTGTGGGATTAATAAAGGATTATCATTTTTGGTTTAATCCACGGCGGCTCACAGGTCATCTAGCTTCAACCACTGAGGTCTGCTGGTCAAGTGAGAGGCAGCGGCCCGAGGATCCACTCAGTTTAAACTGTCTGAAAGTACCTGACTGGTAGAAAAGATGTAACATCGCCGGTGTGAATAGTTTGGCAGCCGAGTATTTCACATCTCCGTGTCCTTGAAGTCTGTGAAGCTGAGCGTGCACATTCTGCACTGTAAAGCCACTGCGCTGTTCTTTTACTACGAGAGCATTAAGAACACCGTGTGCTGTTGGTCGGTGAGGTTTTATTGGAATGTGTGCTCGTCCCACATCCTCAATAACATCTATAACAATGATTCATGTGTCTGAAGCTGAGGATGAAGCTGCGTCATTTACCTTAATATGTTTTGTTCGATAAATATGTGCACATATATGTATATTTGATTGTGATACTTCTGTATCTGTTATTTTACTGCTGCGGCTGTTTGATTCTAAGAAGCCAAGTTATGGCACATCATCAGACAATCCATAACTGAATCAGTTCTCATGGTTGACCTTTCACTCCTAGTTCACTCCTGTCTACACTGCAAACACATGACATACAGCTACTGCATGGACACACTACACTAATATGATGAGGAAGAAGGAAAGACTACAAATAGCCATTGGATGGGTTCAACGTCTCCTCTGAGAGTTCGGGTGAAGACGAGTTTCTTTCAAAGCTTCATCTTCAGGGAAACTTGTCACTGCAACTTGTTTTGATTTCACAGGAAGTTGTTTTATTTTTGTGTTCCTGAATCATAATGGGTGTCTTTCTAAAGTTATGAATCCAAAGCCTTTTTAATTGTTTCTATTCATACTTTAGATGCTGCTGCTTGCCTGTACTAACATATAAATACATGAGTATTTCTATACAGACGTCTTTGGGATCAGTTTGGGATCAAATCTGATATGGAGACAGTCGGCTCCCTCAAATTAATTCCGGGAAGCGTCTCTGTCTCGCTGACACTTTCTGTGATCTATAACTGGGCAATCGACTGAGACATGAAATGGGGAGTTAACTGAATCCGGGAGTTAACTGCGATAATCTCATTAGACATCAGAGAGACTAGATGCAAGGTCACACACTCTCAGGCCCGAGAGGAGTGAAAACACTGACAGTTCAAAGGAGAGGAAGAAGCTAGAATGATCCCTAATGAGAGATACTTGGGATGCGGCTCCATCTCCCTCTATGTATGATTTATCAACAATTTACCTCGTCGAAGAAAACCTCACACTGAGGGTTTTAGCACATTTTGATAACAACACTCACTGAGAATGAAGTGAAAGCTGAGTAGAAGCTGAGCGCCCTGGGATTTAACCCCCTTCTTATACACACAACGCTATCTGGAGCTGGACGGTCTGCTTAAAAATTGATGTTGCAGCATTCTGTGTGCTAAAGCAGTTTGGGCTGAATATGATTTGCATAAATATAGCACTAACATGCTCAAATTTACGGAAAGAGACTTTTGGGAGAGAGCTGGGATTGTAAAACGCTCTCTTGGTCTGACTTCCTGTATACTCGGTCTTGACCGCCGTGCAACAACTAGAAAATAGAACAACTTCAAGATGTGATTGTTTTGCTCAGCTCTCACTCCGCTATCTGGCTGACAATCAGCACCATAACCTAAACACCCCGACACTGTGAAGGGGATCCTCTTCGCATTAATCCAATCTTATTTTAAATACATTTTAGTGAATGCCACAAAGCAGATGAGTCTTCTCTTGAAATCTCAAATGAACAAAGTCACAGGTGAGTCGTCACTTCATGAATGTTAACTGTAACTTTTTTGGTTGCTTAATAAAAGTCATATTCAGCGTTCGGTTGTAGCTCAAGCCATTTGTGTCAGCTCTGGTTGCAAAAAAACCAAGATGGCGACAGCCAACGTGCAGAACTCCAGGCTACCTGCCAGTGTGAGGTCCCGGGACCGAGGACGGTGTCTGTGTGCAGATGATTAAAGCCCTCTGAGGCACTTTTGTGACTTTGGGCTATGCTAAATAATTATAATAATCGGGCCGTAATCTTCAGAGTGGAGTTTTGACACGCACGTTTGGCCGACCGGCCGACCGGCCGACTCACGCCCCAGACCTCAGTAATTGCCATGCGTGAGTGTATCGTGAGCAGGAGCATACACAGGGAGCAGGGAACTCACAGCCAGGTAGAGGGCCGCGTACACGCTGAGGGCCGCCTCCTTGGAGGGGAAGGTCTTGCGGGCGCGCAGGATGTCGTCCTGGTTCCCGGTGCAGGCCTCCTGGTGGCTGATGTAGCGCAGCGCCTGCTGGCAGCCCAGCGCCGTGTAGTTGGGCTTACAGACCGTCAGGAAGTAGGGCGCCAGGTTTCCTGTCACTACCTGGCCCGCATTGACAAATATGTCAACGGTGAAGAGGCCGAAGGTGTAGACTCCTGGGAAGAAGAACAAGAAGACGTTAAGAGGCACGCATGGGACCGACTGGTACAAGATCAAATACAGCGAGCTGCGTGGGCCGTCTCTCCACCAGCCGACTCAGCCACAGACATCATGAACAGGCAAGAGTGCATCCACAAAGAGATCAGCCTGAATACGATTAGTATTGCATTTTATTCACAGATTAGATCATTATACATGTCCTGGTCCTGTTTTTCAGGAATACAAATCTTCCAAATCCTCTAAAAAACGACTAACTCCCAACGTTGAGGCTTCTCCTCTCAAGCTCAACCGAGACAGTAAACATGTATGATGGAAATGATTTGAATCCCTTAAAGCTTTTGTTTAAATTAAGTCAAATTACAAAAAAAAAGACTCAAACTAAACCAAAAGGAACACAGTGTTTTTCATATGATGTCATATTAGGTGTCAGACAGGCGAACAGGTCAGTGTAATAGTCCTTTAATGACATAATAATGAACATGAACACACTATTGGCTCTAACCGCTTAGTCACATGTGACGTTTCTGTCCATTGATCCGTTGTGCTTCCTGCAGATGGAGACATGTTTAATCCAGTTAAAATAAACGCGCGAGTGGTTTTCCTCCAGTGGTTTCCATGGCTGCCGTTGTTACGGGGGGAGTCATAATCAACTGAGACAGATCGCCGTGCACGTTAATGACATCCTCACGGTCTCCACGCCGCTGCCTCTGGCCTCAGAGACACACCTGCCGGCATGTTGAGAGCCAACATTGAAGGATGCAGCTTATAAAACAATCCTAGAACCCTTAGACACATACATGAATCCTCCATAATTATCAGTATTGATTCATTTCACATATATGTGACCTGTAGAACTTACTGTTGACTTTTTGAAAGCATTGAACTCTTGTTGACAACCGTGTTATTTCTCATTCATGGTAATGTGCATGAGGGGCTCAGAAACTATGCTCTTCAACACAATCTGTATGTTTTCATTGATGGTCATTGATTTTTCTTCTCACATTCAAAATGCTCTTTGCAGATGACACCATATTGTTTTCTTTCAATAAAGATTTGACAACTGATCTTTAAAGTAACTTAATATGGTTTAAAACAAATGAGGGAATTTGCATTGAGAAAATCAAACTTCATATTCATAAAGGAAGAAATAATCATGTTTCTCTGTATTCTGCTTGGACACTTCCGGTGGCTTCTGCCTGCAAAAACGTCCACAAATATTTTGGAATTCTGGGATAAAATGAACTAAACTAAAAGAAAACAAAGGTTTTGTATGTTACTCTTCAAAAGCTGTCATACCAAGTATGAATGCAGCTGCTGTATTTGACTGTACGCTTGTCTCTGAAGGGAGAAACAAGAACACAGATTGAAATACAGATAAAAACCTGCCGGATATGATTCATGGTAATGCTAAACCACATTTGTCAAACTATTATTTTCATATCAACCAGAATCAATCACTCCCATGTGGTGACTGTCGCTCGGTAGAGCCGGGCGTCCTGGAATCGGAAGATCAGCGGTTCGATTCCCGGCCGTCAATCCGTGTGAATGGTGATGGGCGTGTCGTGTTCAAGCGCTTTGAGGCGGCGTGGAAAGGGAACGAGAACAGTGCATTGACGGGGTCCTGATCCCTGAAGAGGGGTTGATCCGTCTGTCTGGACGCAGTGAAACCCTCAGAGGGGATGTTGCTCGTCTCTGAAGCCAAACAGACTGATTGTGGGTTCAAACCCAGAATGCTTGTATTATTTTGTTTACACTCTAAATTTCAGACTGGCTGAGAGCCTTCAGTTGCCTTCGTATAGAAGCTTCTGCGGTCAGATCTCTATTCCCTTCCTCAGAGCATCAGAGTGTCAATGTGGACGCTCATTAAGAGACTCAGAAACGCTCTGCTGACAAAACCAACACTGAAAAGCAGATGAATGAACACGGCGCTCTGTCCCAGAGCCTCAGAGTCGCAGCATCCTCGGCCCTCCTCTCCTCAGTCTCCTAAAGAAGACACGTCGCGTTGAGACACCGGCAAAGTGCTTCGTAAAAACATCAAGACGTAAATCATTCGACCGATGTGTCGCTTCAGTGTGAACGATCCCCTCCAACAGCAGCCGGAGCGCCGCAGACCTGCTCCTCCTCTCACCTGCCGCCGCATGGACAGGTGCAGGAACTCAATCCCTGGTCCTCACCCGTACCACACACACACACACACACACACACACACACACACACACACACACACACACACACACACACACACAGTCACCCAGGTGCCACCGTACTTCCTCCCTGCTCTGAACCAAGCAGCCAGGCTTTACATCTCAGTGATTGAAGAGCTTGAACAGGAATAATTGCTTCCCTCCTACGAGAGGCCGGCCCTCTGTCACACTAAATTACCAAACGGGCGCTTAGTCAGACAACACACACACACACACACACACACACACACACACACACACACACACACACACACACACACACTGGGGCAACAATAGCAGCTTTTTCCAATCACTGTTGAGTCTTTGGGCTGCTGCAAAGTAATTTAACTCGAGCTTTTAGCTGCGAGACACTCGTGAAAATGGGCGGTAAAGTGTCACGGCTGCGGAGCGAGGCACGCCTCCTCACCTCCTCGCCTCCTTGCCTCCTTGCATCCTCGCCTCCTCTCGCACGAGCTCTCGTTCTTTAGTGCGGCGGTCTTAAGCCGCTCCTCATGCGCCACAGGGAGCAGCGGTGCTGAGGCTCCAGATGCTGACAGGTCCATTTCCCTAACGAGCATCAAATAGGTTTCGTCCAGGCGTTGCGCGGCTCCGGAGCCGTCCCACTTTCTGCAACACGAACGTGGGTTCCTCCGCTCTGCCGGCATCCTGCCTGGCTTTGGGAACACAGAGCGGGGCGAGTGGATGTGCTTATTAGAGCGTGAACCTAATCCAGTTTGCCTGCTTCAAACATGATCTGCTGCAGAGCCTCTGGAGCCGGGGAGCACGCGTGCTAGTTGGATGCATTTCATCCTCCCTAGTTAGTTAGTTAGTGTGAGTGTGAGTGTGTGTGTGTGTGTGTGTGTGTGTGTGTGTGTGTGTGTGTTGGAGGGTGAGCAGGGATGAAGCATTGCACCTCTTCTTTGATCCGGTGCCAGCATCTCCTCAGTGCTGCAGTGTGATGAGGCCCGGTCTGGAAGTTATCACAGTATCTCAGACTCCTTTTGTGCTCACACACACACACACACACACACACACACACACACACACACACACACACACACACACACACACACACACACACACACACACATGCTATCTTAGTCCTTAAGTTAACAGAAGTGTTAAGGTCTTGTCCCTCTTGAATCGTTTGAAACAGTAAAATGCATCAAAGTCTTTTGTTCCCCTGGTCAGATGAACCTCCTCGTCTTCATCAGCTCATTCATAACCTCCTCGTCTTCATCAGCTCATTCATAACCTCCTCGTCTTCATCAGCTCATTCATAACCTCCTCGTCTTCATCAGCTCATTCATAACTCAACCTCTGCCCACTAAACATGATGGACATCCAACTGCTGATGAAGCAACACACACACACGCACACACACACACACACACACACACACACACACACACACACACACACACACACACACACAGGAGCATGTGTTGGTGTGAAAACACAAGCTGAGGAAACTAACAGCTCACTGGGTTCTGTTTCACAGAAGCTACTTTTATTCACGGAGCAGCATGAGGGATCGTCAAAGCAATAAGGTGTGCACTTACAATCCCTACTTGTAGGGTTTGCAGTATCAGCTTTAAATAAACACAATCATATAAAAGCATTACTTTGATCTGAACATTCAGATCTGTTAACTTTAAAGTTTGCCAAACACGTGTCTATGTGCAGCTCACAGGAGGTGACCGGGTCTCTCGTTCGGAACAGAGGGAAGCGACACGGAGGAACACATGAGGGGAGCTGCCACGACCAAACAGGAACACAGCAGCTCCATGAGAGGAGCGTGAAGGTTGTTGGTTCAGAACAGGTTCACAGAAGGCTTCCAGAACGGAGGCGGGTCCAACCCGTCCAGAGGAACTTTAGAGGGACGTTTACGTCAAGAGAGAAACATTCAGCAAACACTCTGAACGCGTCTCTGGAGACGCTGCTCTTACTGGGACATCGATTAGTAAACACTAATGCAGAGGGAGGGGGAAAGGGGGGGGGGGGAGAGAGGGAGAGAGAGGGAGAGAGAAGGAGAGAGAGGGAGGGAGAGAGAGAGGGAGAGAGAGGGAGAGAGAGGGAGAGAGAGGCAGTGGTGGTGAGGGGAGACACGCCGAGTCATTCAGGCTCTCCCGTCTTTTCTCTGTGACCATGAATGCAGCAGCACACACACGGTGGGGTGGGCGCTGTACATCATTAACGATAAAAAGTGAGTCACATTCTCTTATTCTCAGGTTTTTTGAGACATTTGAGATTGTTTTGTTGTTTATTAAATACGTTTTACCCCAGTTGAAAGCATAAGAGAGACTTACACACAGCACTGCGTTTTCCCAATGAACACGAAGGGAAGCTTTAATAAATACATGTTCATCCCCAAAATAAATGACGAGACAGCCCTTATGAATGTGCTTCATTTACCACCAACTCTCTGGAGACTAATACGTGTTCTGTAACTGTGTGTGTCCATTAGCTCTGGTCTGAAGCTGGTTATGAAACAAGGCTGCATTGCATGAAAGGGAACCAATTTTGCACCAAATGTCTGCTTACTACTTCATTTAAAAAGGTGCAAATAACACAGGAGCCGCGGGACGCTGCAGAGCAGCAAGAGGGGCTTTCCACCCTTTGCAGTTGCTTTGACAATCTTTTATTTCTTGTTTCTTTTGGTCTTATTTGTGCAGGTTTAGTGGCACCAAGAGCCACAACTTCCTCGAGTGAATTTGCCCCTCAGGGTTTATTTACAAGTTTCCTTTCCACAGTGTTGTTTTCTTACTGCGGAGCTCCTGAAAGCTTGGGAATTACTTTTTTTTTTAGATGTCTACCGAGGGGCCGGTTTTATAAATGAAAAGTCTTCATCACTACGATAGTCCTGGTACATTGTCTCTGTGTAAAATAACTGTGCTTTGTGTTCCCAAAGGAATAGCCTCACATCATTTTAACATTCATGTTATGTAACTCTTACATAAAGCCACTGAAATAGGGGTCTGCGCATGAACTTCCTGAATCTAAAGTTCAACAAGCCTTAAAATGCACGAAGGTAGAAACACAGTGTGAGGGAGCGCCACGACCCTCGGCTGTGTTCTAAATTTAATCTTCCCCCAACAGCACAGCCCCTGTGAGTCATTATGCAAAGCGACGCCATGGCCTGAGTGAAAAGGGGAGCGAGCTGTGAGGCGGCTCCCACGATGCCGCGCGGCGCTCCAACAGATGTAAGCGCTGGCAACGAGCATGTGCAAGCATGCGGGACGCGGTGCGCATGGATGCACGCGCTGGGGCGCGCACACACACGGACACACTGGCACACGCTGACATTAGCAAAGAGGCAGGAGAAACACCAAAGAGAGACTTCTGGGAGCAGCTGGGCTGAAAGAAGTCAGCTTCTGCATGACAGCTGTAAGACACAGCAAAGCACTCTGGGTGTTTGAAAAAAGGACAACTCCACATTTCACTGAGTATGTGTGTAATAAATCATGGAATCCTGAATCTTGAATGCATATAGTAAGGCACCAAGTAATCACATCCATAGGCCAGGGTGAGGATATTAATTGTAAGTCAAATGAATGAAGTTCTCATTGAAGCAAACCCAGAGAGGCCTCCTCTCCGCTTGAGATGGGTAGTGATGGCACACACTAAACACAGATGTTCATTTTCCCCATCTGCCTCACCATCTGTCTGGATGTGACGTGTCGTCTTCACTGTGGGTTTCTAACTAAATGCATCTGTGGCGAGTACATCTCTTTTTCCATGTCAATGTGTTCCTTTTGTTTTGGAAACACCCCTTAGCCATTTGTGCCAAAGTAAAAGAAAACAATGAATACTTTTTTTTATGTGGATGTTGATGGTTCAGGAAAGGATTTACACGCTAACATTTGCACATCATCACTAAACGCTGAGGCCATCCCCTAGTTGTTGAGACATTTCCCTCCGAACACACAATGTTCCACCTCACAGCAACATTGGTGGGCGACTGTGGGTCATTGGCAGCGAGGGTCGTCCTCCAATCAGAAGTTCGATCATTCTTTTAGAAAGAGAGAGATTCACAGTTCTGTCCCAGGTGTGGAACGACATCCTTGACGAACCAGGTCTGGCACTACAGAGATACCTCCAAGGAGGAACCCTCAGGTGTGCTCTCTAGTCAGTCTTCATCACCATGCACCATCAATGCATCAGTACCTCACTTATCCATTCTTGGCCGAATATAATGGTCCATCTTCATAGATGATATTGTGGAACAATGTGGGAGCAAAACATGTCTCTACAAAGATCTTCACACCCATAACATCATCCAATGGGTGGCGGCATCAAGCCTCAACATTGACCTGGAAAACCTTGGGATGTGAGCTGATTAGTGATGTGTCCTTTCGTGTCGAGGCTTCGATGGACGTGTCGAGTAACCAGGTAGATTTTGGTGAAGCGTATCGAGGCTTGTGTCGATGACGTATGCGGTGACGTTCGAAGCCTCTGAGCCGGCCGTACCACGTGACTGATTCAGAACATAGTTCGTGGGTTTGCCGTGCGATTTGAAATATAAGAGGCAGAGAAACTCAATGGATTTCCCCTTCCTCTCTGTACTAGCTTCATGTGTGCCTGTGAAAGGGTATTTTATAAAGCAGGAGAAATAGTCTCAAAAAGCCCAGCACTGTGGAAAAGTTCTTATTTTTACTTTAAAAAAATTGGACACATCAACATGGACTAACGGAGCCGAGGCTCAAACCACCGATCCTCTGACTGAAAGTCAGATATTCTAACCACTGACCCACAGTCACATCACAACCCTCTCCCAATTTGTTTTGAGTTTTGATTTTGACCCCGCCATTATATCATAAAGATAGACACAATATGTATTGGCGTCACAAACATCATTTATTCCATTTAAAGCTTCACACACCAAAGCCATGGTGTCGCTATGATCACTCTGCCTGTTTTACATCTATTGTCCACTTGGTGGCGCAGTAGAGCAAATGAAGCTCCATGAAGCTTCGGTACATGAGCGAACCGATTGGATGGAAAGCTTCAATGCTTCAGGAAGCTTCATCTCGCCATCACTAGGGCTGATGCCTGAGAGGTCATCTTTAAGCAAGTTTAAGTTAATGATGCTATCCAGAAAGGGGAATGCATCTTGA
The DNA here is from genome assembly GCF_910589615.1 of Taurulus bubalis. NCBI lineage: Eukaryota > Metazoa > Chordata > Actinopteri > Perciformes > Cottidae > Taurulus > Taurulus bubalis. The sequence continues at coordinate 21,442,559 of NC_136606.1, read as the reverse complement.
CCTGATCTCTTCTTTGGGGTCACTGAGACCAGATGAAAGTCCGAGGACTACGCATTGACAGAACACTACAGTGGACCGACCATCCATCTCAAATCTGAGAACGTGCAAGACAACACATCGGAGCCTTGCAGAAGTTGCCCTACAAGCTTGATCCTAGAGGCAGAGCCAATGTCTACAAACCCAGGTCAGGAGTATTATGGAGTACTCCAGCCTTGCCTGGATGAATACCTCACAAACCACGCTCATGCAGATACACATTATTCAGACAGAGGCACTAGAGATCATTGGTTTCGTTGAGGACTTTGCCCTAAAGCAGCGGTCCCCAACCACCGGGCCGCGTGACACGTTACCCCAAAAACGAAATTTGTCTGTTTCAACTGAAGTGGGTTTAAGTCAATCAGTAGACTGGACATGCAGGTCTATAGACCGGATATAAAGAACACACGTGGGGTGCCTTCCATCACCCCGACCCGGCTCAGGGCTCCCACTAATTTGGCGTAATGGTGAGTTCTATTTGTGAGCACTTTATTATTGTTTTTATGCCGGTCATATAATTTTACTACGTCATATTTATCGCCCACAGCATGAAGGCCGGTCCGTGAAAATATTGCCTGATACAAAACCGGTCCGTGGCGCAAAAAAGGTTGTGGACCGCTGCCCTAAAGGATTCAAAATGCACACTCCCACCTATCCAGCAGACCTGAAAGCACTGCTACCCTGAAGGCTCCCAGGTGGAACCACCGCAGGGCTAACACCACATGCCCTGATGGGAGCGTTCTCCACTGCTATGACACCATGGGACAGCCCTCCCCTGCTGATGTCAGAGACATCCCATCAAGTTGTGTTCATGCCTTCAAGAGATTGAATAAACACCACCTCAGCATGAGACTGCAAGCCTAAAGCAAAATGACTTCAAACAAGCTTCATATATTTCTGAGTTGCTGCAGATCTCTCTGAATGGTATTCATGAAGCTTGTATCTGCTGAAGCAAAATAATAATAAAAAAGTGTTGCATCACACACTGCCCCGTTTACAGAGACTTTAAAAACAGAGGAACCCCAAGGACGTCTTGTTGTCTCTTCCCTCATTTTCATGTTTTGTCTCCTGCTCGCCTGGACTTCAGCTGGATCCCTGAGCCCTCCAGAAGTGCTGGAGGCCGGCCCCCAGCAACCTGGAAAGACAGGAACTAAGAAACCTGCTCCAGTCTGTTCTCTAACAATACTAGAGAGAGAGATAAGCTCAGGCCAAGCCGTCTTCTTTGACCGATCGCAGCTGAGAAAACTTCAGCAGTCCAAGGAAGGGGTGCATAGAAGGAGTCCATTGAAGATTTGCCGCTGATCAACACCTTCCCCTCCCCTCCAGCAAAACTTTGCCCCTGGCCCTCTGAAACATCAGGAGAATCTGTATTTCTCCTGTGATATTTGGGTTGAAGCGAAGAGGAAGAGGAAGAAGAAGAAGGAATGTGAGGGTAGATCTAAGGTCGTCTATCAATATAGAAATGTCCTTTTTACTTCACAACAATCTCCCAGCTGCCGAGTGGGGCATTAGTTCAGTTTAGCTGCTTAATGTTGAAGTTTTTATCTTCATGGCCAAACGCTGTATTCATGGTTTCATTCATCATTGCATTTATTAATTCACTGATGTTTTCATTTTGTAGGTGTTGTGTGTGTGGTAATAGTTCATTAAACCTGTCATTGATAAAGCGGTTGATTAGGTCTTTTGTGTGTGTGAAGTATTATGTTCACTGTTTAATAGCCGAGGCCGCGGCACTAATTGAGACTAAATTCATTATTTGGCTATCACTTTCCTTTTGAAAGGGTGGTGCCAGAGGTGAATGTAATACAAGTTAAATGATGTTACTCAGTATAAATACTGACTCCTTCATATTTTGTACCAATTAATGTGGTTACGCTACATTGTAGTTTGATCACATTGAATCCCAAACCTTGTCGGAGTATCAAACCCCACGAAGGATACAGGCAAACACAATATACCTCACCCGTGGCTATTTTTCCAACACACACAGATTTATAATTAACGGCAGAATAGTTGCATTAAACAGTCAAATTAAATAAACTCAACCACTCCAAAATGTAATTATTCAAAGGTTATATTGAAGCAAAAGGGAAACAAAGAAAGCAAGCGTGTTCATAATTCAGCTCAGTTCCTCTGCAACACAAAACTCTACTTCAGAATAACCAAAATACTCCACTTCGGGGTTTACCGGTTGCCAGTTAAAAAGCTCAGAAACAAACCAAAAGAATCAACAAATCCAAGCACTTTTGTGGAAAATAATAAAACAAAGGGGTACCAGGCTTTCACCGGCTCATGGATACCGGGGTGAAACCCGGACTAAATACTGCTTCTTCCCTTCAGATGCCATCCTGAACCTTTGTCTCATTGCAAATAACGACATTCTGCACTATGGGGTCGTAAAGTCTTTACTGCAAATTACATTCTTACAGCAAGAGATAAGCCCTAAAGAAGCAAACAGCAGGTTCCCAATTAATTCCATGAATTGCCTCAGCCTATCAATCCTCTGCTGTGAATGGGAGGCACTCCGCTCCAGTGAGCCCTGCAGGGCAGGCCAGTTACTGCACCGTCCTCCAGGTCTAACATCTAAAGCCCCCTAATCTCCCTGACACAAATCCCTCCACCTATAAGTCCAATCAACTCAGGAGGCCTTCGCCTCCAGGGCTCAGAGAGGCGCTTGGCAGGGCAGGGATGCCGAATGGCTCAACCCAGCGCAGCCGAGTCCCTGCTGGATTCATTCATTTGTGCGCTCACACTGTGCCAACGAGCCTGCCAAAAGTATACATCAATAGCATGGATCAAATGCACCATAAAACACACACTGTACGCAATGGGATTTCCAGATTGTGTGTGCTAAATCGTGCCTTGTAATATGGGATAACGGCTGGTCCTAATGCTTCTGCAAAGAGGCACTGACAGCTCGCCACAGCCCATTAGCTGATGTTGGTACAGTGCTGCACCGATTATGCAGTTTGCTTCAGCGAGCCCTGAGCGTTAAGTTAAAGGACAAAGGAACACGCACCTCTCCTCATGACATTAAAAGACAATCGCCTCCATCTCTTAAACAAATGGAATCGTCAAAGCATCTTCCTCTAAAAATACTTTTGAAGTTTTAAAGCTTGCATTTAATTTAGTTTTGTCCATTGTACCTTTAACTCCCTCATGTAATTACTCTGATCACCACTGGAATAAAACTCAAGGGGTTAAGAACCACTAGCAGACAAACGATCAGACCTACCAACTGTTTATCTAAGTTATTAAAACCATTTTACACTGAGGTCAAAGTGAAAGTGAGTCCCTATGAAAGGTTGCTGATGATCCCTCATTGCAAGAGAGGGCGTCACGGTGCCTTGGCTGTGAAGACACACACCTCGTGTCCACGTATTAGCAGTGGTGCATACTGATCTGGTCTCTAATGGTCCCAGTATGATCCAAATGAAGAGCTGGTCCTAGCAGCCACCAGCATCTAAAACCAACCAGCCCCACTAAGAATTATTTCAAGGCGAGGCTGTCTGGAAGTGTGTGCCGCTTTCTCCATTGTTCAATTGTTACTTTATGCTGACAAACTCCAGCTTGCCCTGGTCTGAGGGGTGAGTCCAAACGCCCATTCATCTTGGTTCATCTTCCATATACAGTTATGAACACGGTCATTAAGACGGTCATACCATGCGATATTCTGATAGGAACTGATTAAACTTGTCCGATAATTCCATAAAACATCTTCAGTAACAAACAATCACCGATCAAAGGCCCTTCAATATGGCCATAGTGGCCATGTGATTATCCCTTTCACAGCTTTTGTTGATTGTGTTGTCGGGTGAAGTGAGACTATATTAGCATGCGTGTCTTTAATCCGTTGAACTGTGGAGCCCATATAGAGGCAGATATTGCTATACAAACTGTATAATTCACTTCTTCATTTACTCATAACCAGAAACATATAGACTAATATGTACACATCTGAACACACAACTCACATTATACTCTTTTATTACAACACCAAAAAGTATTCAAGTGGTTGCAGAGATACACCTTTTTTACTTTGGGTTTGCAATTTTCGAGCAGAGGCCTAAAAATAGGTGGGTTTTCAAAATGAAGGCTTCCTCCAGCAGGGACGGTGGGACTTCACTGTAACGCAGAGATAGAACCAGGAACCCCGGCAGCTGAAGCACTTTATCTTCCTGCCTCTGCTTTGCAGGGACAGCACACCGCACAGCGCTCTTTAAAACTGGCATCAATTAACACAAAGACATAAGCCGTATTCAGATACACCACTGTACCGGTGAATAATATATGATAACCAATTCCAATGAGTCTCTCTGGAATGAGAGGAGCTTTAGCCGGGGAGACAAGGCCTGTTAACATGAAGCAGTAGCAGGAATGGCATGCTGGATGTGTAAATGTGAGGGCAAAGCCGGGCCGCAAAGTGGATTCCCCCTCGGGGATCTAGGTAATAATCCTCTTCAGCAGCCTTATCTCCTGCTCTCACTTAAGCGAGCGAGAGGGCAAGGAGAGGCCAACGCTGAGCTGCAGTGTGTGTGTGTGTGTGTGTGTGTGTTTTATCAATAACAGCGTGTGCACATTTGCTAGTCTGTAAGCATGTTTCTGCATGTGTTTCATGCGGAAAGGCATCAAGGTTTATCTGCCCACATTTCCGTGTGTATCGGCATCTTTAGGCAGGATGTGTGGAGCTAGTGGACCTGCTCAGCTGGAGGAACGCTTTCAGAAGCAGAAACCATGCTGTAAACACGTGAAACAGCACGGAAAATACGAGTCAGAGGAAGAAAGTACATTTTTTAAATTCTTATCTGAAACCTCTCTTTTCTTCCTCATTAGATTTGCTTGTCAGAGTTTTATTCAGTAGATCCTCTGAACTGCACATTGTGCTGTCATGATTCACTTGTTTCATCTCGATGAATACCACCTGTGCATGAGTGAATTGGTGAGATTGAATCATAAGCATAATACATCTTCATGAGGCTACCTGTTGTTCTTCATCTGTGGCCAGGTTTCCTGCACGAGAAATCCTCTTTTAGAAATCCGTAGAGGAAAACATCCAACAGCTCAGTCGTGATATCAGAGAGCTGGTGCCAAATATCACTCCAGCTGTCAACACTGAGCTGAACTGTGAGAGGGAGGAAGAGCAATGGAGCGCTGGATGCTCTTTGTGCTGCAGGTGGCAGTGAAGCAATTAGTAAAGAATACCGTCAATAAAATGGGAACGCAGAAACAAACGTGATGCCAATTGAACGATTTAAGGCGGATTTGAGGTTACTTCCAAAATGACTAGAGGCCTTGAAGGGGCGGCTCATCACAAGCTCAAAACCACATATGCTCCTGTCGTGCTATGGATCAGTAGATGGTTTGGTGGGAGGTCCTGAGTGGAGACACCTGCCTTTCTCTCTAATATAACGCTCACTTCATGTGGGAACTATTTTCTTTCAACCATAGTTTACTACATGAAACTGCTCACCAAGGTCTGTGGATTATCTTGAGTGGACGAGTCATTGGGTTTTTCAAATGTTCTTTTCTTTTTTTGGGGCCCTTGGAGCATCACAAGCCAGGTGCCATCTCGTTCCATTATTGAAGAAGAAGTTCACATCTGAGTTGTCCGACACTCCAATTCCTGCTTAAAGCCATGTTTAATATATCTCATCAATTTGTATTTATTAATTCAGTTTACTTTAAAAAAGAAAAAAATCACTCCGCTGACGAATGTCGGGAACCACACTTCCTCTTCCCTGCGCTCTCATTGGTCACAGCCCCTCCAGCAAGTTGAGGCGTGAGCCCGTGAGAGCTGAGAGACGTCGCGTTCGAACGTCGCCAATTCACGAGCTAATTCTGAACCAGAGACGAGCTAACTCCTCCTCACGGTCGCCGGTGGGTTCACCGATTACCTTTCAGCCAACCAGGACAACTCAAGCACAAACATTTTGTCCAGAATCTGTTTCTAGAGATCACTCTCAGCCACGGGCACCAAACACTGGAGGACCGCTATGGAGCCACGAGGCCGAGGAGACGACAGAAAGGGTTCAATGTCCGTTAACGCAGTGCAGAGCTATCACACCGTCAAGGTTCACATGGGGTTGGCTTTATGTTTTATGCAGTAATTAAGAAGTACGTTAGCCGGGGACTCACCGAGGAAGCGGAAGGTCCTGCGCACCAGCGGGTTGAGGTAACAGCAGTCCCCCGTGGCCACGGTCTTCTCTGAGCGGTCGAACTCTTTGGACGTGTACTGGACCAGGAACAGCACCGTCTCCGTCACTGTGATCTGTAGAGGAGAGGAAGGGGATCAGATGAGCCGGGTTCCAAGCACTCTGTCAGTGTGTGTGTGTGTGTGTGTGTGTGTGTATTTAAATGTGATTTCATCAGCCAATAACCCCCACAAAAAAAAGTTTAAACAGTTTTGTATTTTTGTTGTTATATAGAGTTTTTTACAAGACACATCATCATCAAAAGAGTCCAGAACATGTGACAGTATTGGAAACTCAATGACCAAATATACTTTAACTTCTAATTGTTCTAACTTTCAATGAATGTCTCGTGCAGACCCACACCAACGCGTCTCAGTCTTCAGACTGCATGACCCAACCTGTGACCCGTGGTTCATACGATAGATCTTTAAAAACAACCTACACATTTATATCATTTCCCAAAACAGCAGGCGAGTGTAGTTTTCCTTATCAAAAGGAGGAAAGGCTATAGGAAATAACCCACATGTGATCCTCTTTCTGGCAGCAGGACACTGTTTGTTGATGAAGGAGCTTATTTTTATTCATTTATTTTATTTAAAATAGATTGAGAAATAAATAAATAATCAGAATCAGAACTGTTTTATTGTGAAGTGCGTTACACATGCATGGAGTTTGGCTCAGTGAATGGAGCCTCTGAGGGCGGTATGCTGCGTCTACCAGTGGCGGGCCGGGCATTTTATACCTAGGCCTGCTGTCTGATATGGTATACATAAATACACGCATGACGGGATGCTGTTCGGCGCAATATGAGTCACTGCCAATTCCTGCTTGAAGCCATGTGTTTAATTAATTCAGTTTACATAAAAAAATATTACAAATTCTAATATATCTGAAACAATCTGGACCTCTCCAAAGACCGTTGGTTTTTCCCTTAAGTAGAATGAAAATGAAATCAATAACAATGAACTTAAAGATCACTCTGACGAGATTTCTGTGTGCAAAAAGAAGAAAACAAATTCACATTATGAAGATTGGAATCCTGCCGACTGTCCTCTGATCGGCTTGGTTGTTCTTTTTTACCAAAGTGAAATCACTGAGGTCTGGATCATGGCTATATCTCTTAATGCTGTAGTTCAATTCGTATTGCATGAGGATCCAATGAATCCAGTGCCATAAGCTGAATGCACAAACAAGTGGCAACACAAGTTCTACTGATCTGAGCCCTTTGGGAAGATCACCTGATATCCAATGAGCTCCTGAGAGACGGTACCAGACTGTCCCTGAACACAACCACAGGGATTAGCTCCACCTGAATAGTGCATTACATATTGCGAAAGGAAACAGGACTTTCACATATGCTGAGAGAGCAGCACAATATTAAAGGAAGAAGAAGAAAAACTCTTTGGAAAACCAACAGAAAGCAAACTTCAAAAACTGTTTGCACTTAACGCAGCAGGCCTGCAGACGGCCTTATTTCAAACTAAATGAAAATCTATAAACTGGCGGGGAACAGCGAGAGTGAAGGCCTGTTTGTTTGTTCCGTCTCATTTCGCCGCCGTGCCGAGACGGGGCGGGATCGAACCAGCGGGGCAAAGCAGCCGAGCAGCTCCGAATCAACAGGTACCCATAACAGAGGTCTGGGGGTTGACCCTGAGGACGAGCGCTCTGCATCTACTGCCCAGGATGAATTGGAACAGGGTTGCATAAGAGCAAAAGCAAGCTAAGGCGTGCAGGAGGAAACATTATGCTCCACTGCAAAAGGCTAAACTTCTGTAGAAGACTGAGGATATGCAGCTGAAACACTTCAATGTCTTGGCATTAAATAACAAGTTTCGCTAAATCTCAACACGCAGTGACGTGCGTCAGGTTAGCCCCGCCCACCCTCTGCTCAGGAACACCTTGTGTCGCCTAAACTTAACTTCCTGTGCAGGCTGAGGTTTATTATTGAAAAGACGCTACGCGTGTAACGCGTTATATTGACACCGCCGGGCACGAACTGCTGCTAGAGGGGCAGGTAGAGCGTCATGGTTGAAGCGTTATGATACTGACCAAGCTGCATTGTTTGATTTTATCATTAATACAAAAGTTCAAGCAAACAAAATCTAAGTACAGATTTCTGTCAGTTTAGGTACTTCTCATCACGTTGATGTATGTTCATGTGTTTTGATTTGTTACTTCATGTCATGTGACGTCATGATTGACAGCTGCTCTGAGTCAAGTAGTCGTGAAGCTGGAGGGTCAGTAAATGCACCTTGAATAAGAACACCAGGAGCAGATGCTAACTTTATCTGTCAGTTCATACAAGAAGCGATATTCATATCCAGAGCATCAGCGTATAAAGACCACCGGCAGCGCCTGTGTCCGGATCATTTTGCTTCCCTTTGCACAGTGTGAGGAAGTGGAAACGCGTCGGCCATCTTTACACAGGCTGTGGTTTGCTGTATCAGTTGAGGTGAGCACTGAAAGTAATTGAGGCGTCAGTTGAAATGCAAGCGAGTAAAGAAGTCGTTTCATCAGAGTTTCAAATTGCAGTTGAATTTTAAAGTGCTAAAATCAGTTGAAGTGTTGGTTGGTGTTTACTGATAATCCAGAACTATGGAATGCAAGAAGTTGAAGTGTTGAAATGTAAGAGATGAAGCGTGTACTTCACGGTGAGCCGCGATGTCTGAAAGCATTTGAAGTGTCAGTTGAGAAAGAGATGAAAGCTATTCACATGTCAGAATAATAAGTGAGGGAAGTTGAAGTGGAGGCTCCATCCATTTCTCCAAGTGTCAGTTGACGTGTTATAAGTGAAGGCAGGTGAAGTGTCAGTTAAATATTATAATAATGGTTCTCTTGTCGCTTCGAAAGTCAAAGTAAAAAAAGATTTGGTCCAAACAGTTAGGATTCTGTGAGGGAGGACGGTCTGAAGCTGAATGTGGAAGTCAAAGAGCGTGAAGCGTAAAACCTGCTTCTCTAGATTAAGGTCGTCCGCACATAGATGACGTGTGACAGATGTCACACTAGAGACACTTTTGTTTCCATCTTCTCTTGTTATACTTTTTGATGTTTTCAAAGCTGACCGAGAAGCTCGTTCCCTCTCGGCTCGGTGGGTTTGAGAAGAGCTTCAAGGATCTGAGCGATGGGACCAGTTACATCTAACCCAGCCTTAAAAAGATACAAAACACAGCTTCACAGACCGGCAGCCTCAACAACAAGGAAAGATTTAGTGCAAAAATACCTTCCAAAAAAGCTTCTGTACCCAGAACCCTTTTAATGTGAGACTGGACTGCACTGAGTCCTCTGGCTCATAGGGGGAAGGGAGGAACAAGGAAATTATCTGTGTGTGTGTGTGTGTGTGTGTGTGTGTGTGTGTGTGTTTTTCCGATGACTGCAAGAGATTTCTTTCTTCATTGTGTGCGTCTAGACTTTAGTAAGATGTGTGTTGCAGAAATGCAAACAAACTGCCAAAAAAGACAATGTGTTTGTTAATGTAAGCATTAAAAAAAAAGTCCAGACATTATGTAACAAATGAGTCAGCGTTGACTTTTGGTTTCACGAACAGCAGTCTCCTGGGTGAAAGTCCTGCGTCTTTAGACAGACGTGTCCACCGACCTCCTCTTTGTCCCACCGTCATGTGGATAACATGCAGGAGAACAACCTGGCATCTACCAGCTTCGGCGTGGAAAAGGGTTCGTCATCAGTCTAAAGATGGATTTCTAAAGGGAGCCGAGAATATGAAGTTTAAGGTAAAACATAACCGTATTAAACATTGTAGAGCCACTATGCCGTCATAGTAAGAGGCCGTATCTAAGAAAGAGAGGCCTGTTAGGAGCCATAACCACAATCTCATTTTGAGTTGTCAGTGAAAAAGCAGTGTTTTTTGTGGTGCATTTAGCTTTGAGAAGACAGGGCCGGGCCTACAGCCTCCGCTCTTGAGGGGTTGATAATCCCAGTGTAGTTGTGTCAGCAGGCCGGCTCCTAACCGCTCTCTGCAGAGGCACACAAGCATTTCACACTGCAGGCCGAAGCTGGTGCTCCCATAAGCCCCGTGACCAGAGGCCAACAGCACAGATAAGCAGCATGGTGGCCGCTCGGCTCCAGGATGTGGCCCCTGACCCCCCGTGTCTCCTGAGCCCACAGCTTCCAGCGCTTGGCCGATTTCACACTCAGTGCGCTGACGGATTAATCTTTAATTTACAGGTTCCCCTCAGCGGGAGTTGGACCGCCAACCTCCTGACCTTGCCCGGTCTGGATGTTTCCACCTGGCTGAACACCCAGACGCACACAGTCCTGCCCCTGTCGCTCAGATTGTGTGTGGGCTGACGGGTGCTGAGGCCCCGGGCTGAGGCCCCGGGCCGGGGGCCACAGGGGCCACGCACTCTGGCGCCTTATTCAGATCGACTGGTGGGGGCAGACGAGGCAGAGGAGGAAAACTGAAACCAGAAAGGTAACTGACTTGCAAATGCACAAAGGTTTTTTTGCAATATTTTTGCAAATACCTTTATTTAAACATTACATTTCATTTAGCTGACGCTTTTATGCAAAGACATGTTTGCTCTACACACCGTAGACACAGCAACGGGGAGCAATTCGGGGTTAAGTGTCACAAGGACGCAACGACTAGGACTAGCGGAGACGGGTTGATTCTTAATTTAGAGGGATCCTCTGTGTATTTTCAGGAAAGTCTGGGCAACAGCAGTAATACCGTCACATGACACATTGAGACATTAGAACCAGTTCTGACGCATTAACCCTTTAACTGTCCTGGCATCAGGGGCCAGACGACAAAGCCTCACAGAACACACAGTGGTGGGCCCCGACTTAAGTCCCCCCACAATTTTAGTAATCAGTCAACTCAGTCAGTTTTTTTGACTTAACTTTAGGACCGCCATGCTGGTTTGGGTTTGTATAATGCAAATAACGAGATATTATACGTAACCATGTTATACGTTATTACTGTATATGTTTTTTTGTTTTGTTCTCATATTATTCTATTGTTGGAAAGCAGCCTCTGATTGGTCAAGACGCCCAGAACAAAGCCTCTGATTGGTCAACAAGTCAGGGACAAAGCCTCTGATTGGTCAAGACGCCCAGAACAAAGACACTGATTGGTCGACAAAGCGAGGACAAAGCCTCTGATTGGTGGACGAGTCAGGGACAAAGCCTCTGATTGGTGGACGAGTCAGGGACAAAGCCTCTGATTGGTGGACGAGTCAGGGACAAAGCCTCTGATTGGTGGACGAGTCAGGGACAAAGCCTCTGATTGGTGGACGAGTCAGGGACAAAGCCTCTGATTGGTGGACAGACTCATCTTAAGACATCAGGGACTGAACAGTTGGTTCATCCAATGCTAATTATTTTTAAGTGCCGGCCCTTTTCCAAACGGTTTCCACAGACGGATTCTCAGATGGTTGTGTAAATAAACCATCTGCTTTTTAAATGTGTTTTATTTATTCCAAAACCAACGTAAGAACGTGTTCCTCTTCAGAGGAGTGCCAATACCGTTTCTTTCTCCTTTCAAAACTGACCGTAAAGACCGTAGCTTTAGCCGTTAAACGGCGCACTATGCGACTTCCTTTCAACTTTGTTTTTCGCCTTCAAAATAAAAACACCTTTTATTTATTTTCTTTAAAAAAAGAAAACTGATTTATATACTGTTGTTAACTTGCTGTTGCTCCAGAGTGCCTGTTATATTGTTCTGATAACATTACTTTAAAATAAAAGCGTGCAATACACTAGTTTTTACTTCATTATTGAAGTTTTGCATTTCTTGAAAAGTTGCATTCTTTCTCTATGATGATTGGAGATATTTTGTTCATATGCCATCATTTCTAGTAGCTTCATCAAACAAATGCATGTTTGCATTATTGCATTGTTTCTTAAACATTAAAATGTCATATGATGGTTTTGCAAACCGTTGCGGCAGCTGTAATGAGGCTAGAATGCTAACAGAGCAGCTAACAGAGCAGACGCACACCTCATCCTGTGTGAATAGATTGACTGGACACCATGAAAAGGTGCCATGCAGTCAGATCTATAGATGGAAAACACAGAGAACAAGAGTTCTGTGTGATGCACACTCAAGTGATCAGGTGTCTGCTGGCAAACACGACAGCACTGACAGCAGCTGCTTTAAACGGCTTGTCCTCAGCTGCACTACATCCACTCGCGTGTTTTGAAAAGTAGAATTCTGATTTTCTCACACTTGGCATCTTTCTGGCTGTGGTTAATATTTGGAGTGAAAGTGATGTGCATTACGGACGAGAGCGAGAATAACAACCCTGTAATGGAGACGCCAGAGAGCTTGTTGCCGTCAGCGGAAAGATCAGGACTTGAGATGCATGAGGATGTCAGGTGGTAACGGGCTGTAGATCAGTCCTGAACCAGACCTCTGGGTCTCTCAGAGTGAAGAAGGGATGACGAGGTGCTGGCAGTCCATCACGTGCCTGTGAGCACACAGACGTGGAACCTGGGTTCTATCTGGTTAAGTAAAGGTTCCGTCTTAGAACCCACAGGACGCTACCAAAGAGATGCAATGCTCATGACATATTGGGCCAACTTTGTCAAGAAAGACTTGGAATAGGAATATTGATTTTGGATATCAGCCCAATGTCTAGCAACCGGGTATTGGTGACAACGCGGACAATTCCTGTTTACGGTTTGACCCATTTGTAGCACTAAAAAAATGTACAGTTGAATTTGAATGTTACCATGTTCCTGGTGTACAATTAATTTTCCTAAAAACTAATATGAATATTTAAAAAAAAAAAAAAAAAAATATATATATATATATATATATATATATATATATATATATGTGTCATTAGTTGTTACATGTTGTGTTGCACTGTTAAAACTAATACTTTCTTAAAAATGAAAAACACAAATTCTGGCAATGTTTTCCACAATTCTCTTCATGACCAAGCATGTATTTTTATTTGAATAAAGTGCCTGTTTGAATGTGTTCACTAAATGTAAGTGCAGGTTAAGTAAAGTGGTATTGCAGCTGAATCTCTTGAGCGTAATCATGTTAATTAACACACTGCTCTACAGGTCATGACATCATCAGTGCTACATGGACCTGTTCAGGTGATGATGAGTTTACTCTTCCTCTCTGGCACGCGGATAGCTCAGGAACACAAAGAGCTGATTACCATCACTGTTTGTCAAGGCAGCGCTGGGACCTTGTATACAGAGAGCGGCAAGCGGTGGAAAAGGAACAAAAGAGGCATCTTCTGCTTTTATACCAGGGGAAAATTACTGTGTGGTCGCTATGGTTACACTCACTTTTTTTTAATGAGGAATCGATAAAACGCACGGAGGAGGACACACGCTCAACACATCTCTGTTTGTAATGTTTTCCACTCTCAAATGTATCAGGAAAATACTCCCCTGAGGTAATGTGCACATGTGTTGCCATAGCAACCACGTGATCTTGCATATATATATATATATATATATATATATATATATATATATATATATATATATATATATATATATTTATTTATTATCTATACCACGTGATCGTGCATATATATATATATATATATATATATATATATATATATATATATATATATATATATATATATATATATGCACGATCACGTGGTATAGATAATAAATAAATATATATATATATATATATATATTTATATATTATCTATACTCCAAAGAGCACTTGGAAAATGTTTTTTTTTTTCATTTTTCTTCAGCGTTATCAGATTTGAAAGTTATCAGATTTGAAAGTTCCTCTTCTGAATTCATGCTAAAATGACACAGCACTGTTATGGGGTGCAGGACACGGACTGCGCCTGTGACATGCACACATCTTTTTACTTGCATTGCTTACCATTTTTTATGGACTTTATTTGATTGGACATTTTGTCTTTACTATAGACAGGATTGATATAGTGGAAGGAGCAGAGAGAGAGAGAGCCCGTCTTCACTCCTGTTTGTGGATCTGATCGGATCCCATTGGACTAATTTGATCCACTGCACCAGGTAGCTGGCCCCTGGATTGCCAACAGGTATTTTGCACACTGGTTAAACCAGTGGTTCTCAAACTTGTTCTGTCACGCCCCACTTTGGAGGAAGAAAAATGTCACGCCAACAAAAATTGTAACAAAATGGTCCAACTTTTTCTGACTCCTCATCTGTGCTTTTTCAATTGATAGAATAAAGAAAATTGAAATCCCGTTCTAGTAAACCAGATCTTTCCATCAGACAAAAACTAATATATGTGCAATCACTTTGTGAGAACAATGCAAAAAACAACTAATATTTGGCAAAAGAATGACCACAAGGTAGCCGGTTCGATCCCTGTTCTCCCCATAGTTTGCATGTTGAAGTGTCTTTTTTTTCTTTTCTTTTAAGAATCTGCATCTCCCCCCCTGCGCCCCACCTGTAATACCTCCGCGCCCCACTAGAGGGTCGCGCCCCATAGTTTGAAAACTCGATGCAAACTCATCAGCTGCTCTGATCTTCTCAAAATGAAGCGGGTGAGTTCCTATTGGCGTTAGCTGGAAGCCGGATGCGTGTCACACAGTAGAGGGTGTCTCTGTGCGTCGGTACCAGACGCTGACCGGGCGTCAGCATCCGATGAGTTGGGAGTGAGAACAGGTTGACTACTCAGGTTGAGTCTGACAGCACCTTCTTCTCCCTGTGCGTCCTGTATGAATGCAATGCTGTTCGGCGTTTCAATGGTTTTAGCACAAAAGTAACAACAAAATTAAGCAAAGTTTAAAGCAAGTATCGTAAAATATTGGGAAATGAAGGGGATGTGCTTCCGCTTGGGGTCACAGCCGTTCCCGTGTGCTTACCATTATCCTATATTTACGAGGCGCTATTTTTCTTTTATTTGTACTATACTCGTGTCGGCCATGCACTTTGAAAGCCACATTGCCTGTGAGAACACGGAGAACGGCGAGAAATGGCTGAGGGGCCATCTGACTTCCAAAAGGCCTGAGCAGCACTGTGACAGCCACGGGCCATTTGTCCCACTTTCTCATCGGCTGTAACACAAGCTGACAGGGCCACGGTGACAATGTGCTGCTGGTTTTCTCTTTGTGGAGCTATTCCCCGCTGGCTAAGTCAAAATGACAGAGCCAGGGTGACCCGTGCTGCTTATTTACTCCACTGTTCCTCTGGTCAGGGGCAAACTTGCTCACTCCTCTCATCCTCTTCCTCCATCCCTCTTCCTGAGACTCTTACTGATTTCATTTCACACCAATCGATGGAAGGACACTCATCTATCCCTATCAGCTTTGCCAGGTAGAGCGCAGCCAGCAGGAAAAGACACCGACATTGAACCAATATTTGAGCAAGGTACCGCTTTTATAATAACGCTCATTGTGTCGATATGTCTAGCAGAGAATTTCATTTCCAGTCACTGAAGCATGAATGAAACCTCCAGCCTCTAGTCCACAGAGAAACATGGCAGTCATTTTGGACAACGCTATGAACAGCACCGCAAACCAAGCAGCAACCAAAACAGCTGAAGGTTTAGGTATGTGCAGATTCTCAAAAGGCCACCCGACACGAATTCTGAAAAACACCAGACCAAACTGAAGTGGCGGAAATAGAGTTTCCTCTGTTGTGCTCAGCCTTAGAGACAGAGTAAGGAGATGAGTTTCCTCTGTAGGACTCTTAGAGATAGAGTAAGGAGATGAGTTTCCTCTGTAGGGCTCAGCCTTAGAGATAGAGTAAGGAGATGAGTTTCCTCTGTAGGACTCAGCCTTAGAGATAGAGTAAGGAGATGAGTTTCCTCTGTAGGGCTCAGCCTTAGAGATAGGGTAAGGAGATGAGTTCCCTCTGTAGGGCTCAGCCTTAGAGATAGAGTAAGGAGATGAGTTTCCTCTGTAGGGCTCAGCCTTAGAGATAGAGTAAGGAGATGAGTTTCCTCTGTAGGGCTCAGCCTTAGAGATAGAGTAAGGAGATGAGTTTCCTCTGTAGGGCTCAGCCTTAGAGATAGAGTAAGGAGATGAGTTTCCTCTGTAGGGCTCAGCCTTAGAGATAGAGTAAGGAGATGAGTTTCCTCTGTAGGACTCAGCCTTAGAGATAGAGTAAGGAGATGAGTTTCCTCTGTAGGGCTCAGCCTTAGAGATAGAGTAAGGAGATGAGTTTCCTCTGTAGGACTCAGCCTTAGAGATAGAGTAAGGAGATGAGTTTCCTCTGTAGGGCTCAGCCTTAGAGATAGAGTAAGGAGATGAGTTTCCTCTGTAGGGCTCAGCCTTAGAGATAGAGTAAGGAGATGAGTTTCCTCTGTAGTGCTCAGCCTTAGAGATAGAGTAAGGAGATGAGTTTCCTCTGTAGGACTCAGCCTTAGAGATAGGGTAAGGAGATGAGTTTCCTCTGTAGGGCTCAGCCTTAGAGATAGAGTAAGGAGATGAGTTTCCTCTGTAGGGCTCAGCCTTAGAGATAGAGTAAGGAGATGAGTTTCCTCTGTAGGACTCTTAGAGATAGAGTAAGGAGATGAGTTTCCTCTGTAGGACTCTTAGAGATAGAGTAAGGAGATGAGTTTCCTCTGTAGGGCTCAGCCTTAGAGATAGAGTAAGGAGATGAGTTTCCTCTGTAGGGCTCAGCCTTAGAGATAGAGTAAGGAGATGAGTTTCCTCTGTAGGACTCTTAGAGATAGAGTAAGGAGATGAGTTTCCTCTGTAGGACTCTTAGAGATAGAGTAAGGAGATGAGTTTCCTCTGTAGGGCTCAGCCTTAGAGATAGAGTAAGGAGATGAGTTTCCTCTGTAGGGCTCAGCCTTAGAGATAGAGTAAGGAGATGAGTTTCCTCTGTAGGACTCTTAGAGATAGAGTAAGGAGATGAGTTTCCTCTGTAGGACTCTTAGAGATAGAGTAAGGAGATGAGTTTCCTCTGTAGGACTCTTAGAGATAGAGTAAGGAGATGAGTTTCCTCTGTAGGACTCTTAGAGATAAAGTAAGGAGATGAGTTTCCTCTGTAGGGCTCAGCCTTAGAGATAGAGTAAGGAGATGAGTTTCCTCTGTAGGGCTCAGCCTTAGAGATAGAGTAAGGAGATGAGTTTCCTCTGTAGGGCTCAGCCTTAGAGATAGAGTAAGGAGATGAGTTTCCTCTGTAGGACTCTTAGAGATAGAGTAAGGAGATGAGTTTCCTCTGTAGGACTCTTAGAGATAGAGTAAGGAGATGAGTTTCCTCTGTAGGACTCTTAGAGATAGAGTAAGGAGATGAGTTTCCTCTGTAGGACTCTTAGAGATAAAGTAAGGAGATGAGTTTCCTCTGTAGGGCTCAGCCTTAGAGATAGAGTAAGGAGATGAGTTTCCTCTGTAGGGCTCAGCCTTAGAGATAGAGTAAGGAGATGAGTTTCCTCTGTAGGGCTCAGCCTTAGAGATAGGGTAAGGAGCTCGGCCATCAGGAGGAGCTTTGAGTTGAGGCGCTCCTGCTTCGTGTCAAAAGGAGTCAGCTGAGGTGGTTCAGACATCTAACCAGGATGCCTGCTGGGCGCCTCCCACTGTAGCTTAACTGGTAGGAGACCCTGGGGAAGACCCAGGACACGCTGGAGGGATTATATCTCCCAGAATTAGCTGGACAATGTTGCTGACCCAGAGGGAAGTCTTGGTCAGCCTGCTGCCAGCGCGACCCGACTCTGGATCGATCATAATGTATCAGATGAGGAAAACTTTACAGTATTCTTAAAAGTACTGCCATTTACGTGCATTTTATTAGACAATTTGGAAAGCCGGATGCTATAATGTGGTCCTATGCCTTGCAGCTGCTTCAAACCCCTCCCTGAACTAAAGCAACTCAACCTGTCATGTGGGAAGTGAATTAGTATGTTCCATTATCTCCTCTGCCATATTGAGATCCATGGTTGGATTCTAAAGAGAGGTTCACTGGGCTATTACAAATGAGAACGAGAATGTGCGGAGTGCATGATTATAATGCAGAGGTTAGAATGCCGTGTCTCTCTTGGCTCTCAGCTAAGCCTTCAACTCTCCCCCTGCCTCCCACTCCTCATCTCATTGCTTTTTTAAGCACAGCACCATGCAGCAATATAGAATAAGCCCCTACAGCTAATGTGTGGACTGGACTGCTAACTGCAGCGGTGAACAGAGATGGAGCCATTTGAATATGTGAGGTCTAAAATGAAAAAAGATGGTTGGAAATGAAGGCTGCGAACATGACCACAGCCCCGACTGTGGTATGGTAACTCGCCACCGAGTGTAAAAAAACAAGAACTGAGTTATTCCTTTGGGGCTGATCACAGATTAAATACAGGCGGCTCGCCCGCCCTGATTGGTGTAGCTCTATGAGACTGTAACCCTACAAGTAGAACTACCAGTGTTGTAGATAAGACCCAGACAAGATCAAGACATCGTGGGGTTGAGACCAGGTCAAGACCGAGACCAAGATCAAACCAGTCCTAGATCAAACCAGTCCTAGATCAAACCAGTCCAAGATCAAACCAGTCACACATTGCATGTCACACTTTTGATATAATGTGGATCATGCAAACCAATTGCACTACTTAAATTGATCTGATCGGTCCACATTCCACATTCCCATAAAACCATCCACAGAAAACAACTGTAGTTTCCTCTTCATTCACCTCTTTTATTGTCATATATACTGTTTGTGTGTGAATATATAAGTGTACCATGTGAAATGTATTGATACAATAATCAAAAGGCAGTGGTGAAGGTACCTTTGTTTTCTATGAGCATTCACAGTAATTAATTTCACAAATAAATCAGACGATGCACCGGCAGTTTAGTGATATTTTTACAGTTGTAGTCTTGGAATAAAATCGAGAGTCCTCTTTGTCTGAGACCAAGACAAGGCCGAGTTCAAATGAGGCCAATTCCAAGACAAGACCTAGACCAGCCACTAGGCACCTGCAGCCCATCAGGGATTAGAGCAAGCATAATTGCAGCACCCGAAGTAGATGAGCGTATATGAAATGGATGTACTTGCATGATTCCTGCACTTTTTTGGGGAGCTAGCTCACGGCCGCCTGCCGCTGGCTAGCTCACGCCGTTGTCTCGGACGCAGAGCGCCCGCCCTCTGGCTCCACTGAGGTCTAAGGGGTCGTCACGTTGAGAGCCGCCGAGAGGGAATGGAAATGCTCATTCTCGTTTGGCAAGTGTTAAAAACGATTTTGTCATTTAGTTAAATAACTTTGTTGCATAATCCCAGCTTCAATGTTTTCCACTTCTTAAACTGATTGTAGTAACTGCAGTACAGAGACATTAATGCAACTCTCACAAATCACAAGTGAAATAACTAAATAGTAAAACCTGCAGGCACATAGCAGATAGATGTGATCAACTCATGATCTGGTTTCTTTTATTGTCTCTTTTATCCTTCACATAGCAGTCAGTGTGTTCCCAACTCCACAGGCAGCAGATGAATCAATACGATTTATTCAGACTGTAATCAAGTGACTGATTGCATGATCAGGCATCAGTGGGTTTTTTGGTAGTTTTTTCAGGACAGGGGACATTATGTGCTGTGAGAATTGCCTTTTTATTAAGAGAATACTCTTCTACAAACACTTTCCAATCAGCCAACTCATTACGGAGAGCACTGTCCCAATTCAGTTAAGGCTGTCTAAGACGTTCCTTCATTAGCATTGTATCGTCCATCTAATAGCAGACAGACATTTCTTCTACAGTTTAGAACAGATCCACAGATTCAGATGCATTTCAATGCAGTGGGAGTCGGTCCTGATCAGACTCGGCTTCATAGTTTCTCTCGCCCTGCCTGACTATTTTTACTGCAGCGGGTGATTTCCTTCGCGTTCGCCAGTGACCTTAAACACTTAGTCACAACATGACCTGTCTCACAGCTGCCTTCGATTCTTGGCAATTCCAGTATCTGTGGGTGGAGAGGTGAGTATCTGCCTCTTCTCCTGAACATTACTCCTGTCTCGTTGTTTCATGTCGGCCTCGTTTCTGAAGGACTAACACCAAAAGCTGAGGTGTATCACAGATGGTTTAGAGCGCTGAGACGTTTTTTATACAAACATTGGACATGTTTGCACCGACTGCTTGTCTGTTGTAATCTTGTCTCTTGACAAGTAATCAACCAGAATGATCCTTTCAGGCAGATTGATACAGACAGGTAATAGTGAGCATAGCCGTTGGTGTGCACAGCATGGGGTAGTGGGCGACGTACCCGTCAGGCTCCAGATCTCAGCAGAGAAAACTAATAAAATACTGACAAGATATTTATACCAGGCTACTGATGGCAGTCTTACGAGAGGTTCTGTATGATGTTTGAATTTAGTTTTCTAAGGAAAAAGACAAATTAACAGCCTGGTAGTTAAGAAGAACGTTTTCCCAGAAACAAATAGAAAGCATGAAAATAAGTTTTGGTTTATTTGTTTTCATTATTATTAAAATGGCAAAACTATTTTCAAAGGATAAACAAAAGGTTTCCAACAAGCATTGCAAATATTGTAAATAAAGTCTTTACAGATTTTCAAGTGGTTCACACTTTGAGAAAGAGCAGCTGTAAAAACAGCAAATAGCTGTTAGCTAGATTGCTGAACTGCGTTTTAATGCTGTGAAAACAAGTTGTATAAAGGCTGAAAGAAAGCAAAAGGAATCGTGGTTGTCCATTATGAAGTCTTCTGGAGACAGAATACATGATCTGTCACCAGTTCAAGATGAGGTACAATTGAACGTTTCATTAGAATTATGGAAGAGCAAATCTGCCCGCTTCAAACAACAACAACTAAAGAGCAAGAGTATTGCCTGTCACATAAATGCAAGGTTAGAAGAACATGGTAGCTGAGAGTGAAGAGGTGAAGGCCGTTGATGAAGGCATGAAGATGAAGTGGAAGTGGTGGAGACGTGAAGGTCGAGGGACACACCCTCCTCTTCTGTTGCTTCAGCAGGTTGAACGGGCCGAGCAGGCTCTGCATTGTCTGTTCACACCCAATAATTATAGGGCGAGAAAACCTGCACTGAAAAAACCCACTGAACGTCCAACGCATGTGAGACACTGAACTACAGCAGAACATGCACATCCAAACCACACCGCAGACGTCGCTCCACGAAACGCAGCCGCCGATACTCCCAGGGCTGTTATTTATTCAAACTCAGGTCAATGTCTTCCAATATTTATGTCAACTTTTTTATTGACTGAATGATTTATGTCAACGGATAACATAAAACAGTAGCGGGCCGTGGATTTGGTGTCTATGCCTGCTGTTTAGTTTAACAGCTGACTGTTTAGGCCAGCAGAGAAGAGTCAGCAGGCCCTGATGCCACTGACACAAAACCATAAATTCATAGCAAGCCCAATTCAAAAGAGGGACCAGATACAGGGCAATAAATTGAACTTCAAGGCAATATACCAAGAGCTCTTTTGGTCCGGAGAATAATAGACAAGTTGTCCATGTGATAACTAAAAGAGCCCAATACTCTACTATTACATTTTGGGTGAATGTACCAACATCTCATAGACTTCTGGTGCCACGGTTGTTTGCAGCTCCTTTGGTCTCAAGTTGAGAAAATGTACTTTTAGACCCCAACATGAGACGTGTTATTGGAACACAAATTATTGTGTTACTTTCCATACCATACAATACAAACGTTAGCGTGGACTGTAATGTGAAATATCCTATTGGCCAGAACAAAATGAACCAATAATTTGATCCAAAAGTCCTGGCAGAGCTGTCAATGACGAGAACCTCAACTCCGAGTCAAAGAAGACTCAAGAGATGTTTGAAATTGTTAAGCGAGCTGGATGCGAAGTCTAAAAAGGCATGTGAATGATAAGAAGTCTGTTGGATTTGATCTTTTAAGCTCTTAGTAAACAATTATTTGATTAAAACATGTTTTCCATTTTTCCCTTTACCTGATTAATGGACCTAATCATTAAAATGGTTGATCCTCTCCCGTCTCAGCACACCTCAAAGTTCCCCTCCGCAAACATGACGGAGCTTAAGATTGAGCTTTGTGGGACTCGAGAGTTAGAATGATTGCTTCTTGCAAGTTCCACCAGTTAAACAAAGAAAAAGCAATATGAGATATGAGGGTGCCATGGGGTCATGTTGTGTTGGTACTTTGTGCTCAGCGTGGGTGGTTCCATACATGTTCCTTCTTTTTGTACCTTTTTGGTCACTGATGAGAACGCATCACAGCCTACAGAGGTACAGAGGACGATCCTGCACTGACACCTGAGGATTGTCCTCGTTACTACTGAACTGTGGAAGTTGCTTTCCCAAAATACGGCAATAATACTTAATACTTTCAGTAAATTGGCCGCCGTGATGACGATGATCTTGTGGACCAAATTTAAACTTTGTCCTAATTATATATTACATCTGTATATATCAACTCCACATTCAGATTAAGACGTTATGAGTGTTTTTCCACTCTTTGGAGAAAGGTAGGACGGGTTCGACTCTGAACCACCCAAGTTCTCTTAAATCATACGAACCTTAATGGTTCTTGTATGAGGCGTATTGTCTTTGTCTCATAATCTCTACACAAACATCCCCACAAAAGAAGACAAGAGATCGGCCCAAGGACTCGGTGGGCACGGCCATTAGTTGTGTTTTAAGCCATGTCCTGAGTGTCGGAGGGATTGAGCTCTCAGAGCTGGGTGCAGCCGGCTGAGACTCTCTGCTGTGCAGATGCTCATCCATCTTCATGGCACTTTTATTCTTGCTAAGGAAATAGTTGACTGTGGGAGCCAGTGTTCTGTAGCACACTTCAATCTTTGCTTTCTTTCGTCCTCACAGCGGAGCCGAGGAACTACATGGACACCCTGTTGTCCTCTCGCATCTTGGATGATGTGGGTAATTAGGAATTTATGGATCCATTCGTTTGTCTCTTATTACTTTGCCCTGGAAGCTGCTGACTCAGTTATTAATTAAGAGCACCAGGGGAATAATGCATCAAATAACGGGGAGCTTGTTCCTCACCTGGCCGTGGGCAAAAAGGAGCAGCTCTTTTATTATAGTCATCATTTAGAAGACCTTGCATGACAAATAATGTTCACGTTAAACTCATTTGCAAATGTGTTTTAAAAGAAACAATGCCTCCAGGAAAAGGTCTTGTACCAACATAAAAGAAAAATAACATTTATACTAAATAAAACTTTAAAGTACCGAGATGACATTACATTTGTTTCTTTAAATGATCAGCTTCTGCAAGTTTAAATATGTGTAAATATATTTTAATGTCTGTGTAGTGAAGACTACACAGACATGCTTAACTATTAAACACAGTCCAATTTCTCTATGTTTATTATTTTATAACATGGTATATATTCAAAATGTTATTATCAATACATCATATTAAACATAGTTTAGGGAAACGTTTTGTTTAATTAATGTTGATGAATCAGATTTAAATCAGACACAGCAAAGATCAGCAGATTGAGTGATTATCAATATCAATGATTTTAAACGACTTCAAATCCTGCTGATAATTCATGAACATCAGGGGTCTTTAAAGTTTCACCTACTGGACATAGTAAACTAGCCTCAATCTAGATAACGCGGTGGGTATTTTAAATCTTTTGCATCTGTACGCTATTTCCAGAAAATACAGCGCATACATTTATGGAGTTGAAATACTGGATGGAAACCGCTCCTGGCAACTAAAGCATGACTCACATTTACATCAAACTTACAGAAACGTCTTATGCAGACGAGGACTGAGGGAGAAGAGTATCTGGAGCACAACACCCACCCTGGAGTATCCTGGACATGATTTATGTGTGGATGAGTCTGGTTGAGTCCATCAGTCATCAGAACAAAATCCCCCTAAAAGCAGGAGCGCATTACATCACACAGCAGTGTAAACCAAGATGTTCTATTCTCTCCAGTGAGACACTTCCATATAAAGTGAGTGGCCTGACTTCAAACAGCAGAGCTTTAAATGAATCAACCAGTCTGTACTGGGACCACTGAGGAGTGTCATCCCCCCGCCCAATGCGTCTGTTCATGTTGCTCTAAAGCAGCTCGGCCTCAGCTGGGAATGCTGCTGCTTACATGGAATATTCAATGGCGTCCAAGCTGCCAATCATGAGCATCACTCATTTACTGTGAATTCTGAAAGCCAGAGACTGATGAGGGCTTTTCTGAGTCAAGAGGAAAGGAGCCGGGCCTGCGATGACACGACGGGGTTCAATGGTGACGTCCATGTTGAGAGTGAAGTTGCCGTAAAAACTAAATCTTCGAGGATATCTTCACTTCACCCGGTGGCTGTTTTCAGGTTTTGTACTCGGCTGAGAATATTTTGCATCACAACTATTCACACTGAATTTGTGACACTTGTTCAATAAAAGGTTCCAATAGATTGACCAACTAGCAGGACTGAACTGACCCAGAGCAACGTCTCGGTCCGGACCACGGCGCCTCCCTTTGTTGGACCCTGAGTGTCCGTCCAGTCAACTTGATTGGTTGAAGCCTTTATTTGAAGTGTGAAAGCCATGATCGACCGACGTGACAACAGTTCTATGAAACGAGGACTGAAGGAAGGCAGCTGAACACAGAGCAGAGAGGAGGCTGTACACATGTGAATATCTTCATATATACAAAAGCACATGGAGCCTTTTTTATTTCCAACATTGGTAACACTTGTGGCATCTTAGATTTCATTGTTTACCAATTTGTGTAAAATAAATGATCAGACATTGTTTGACTCAAGGCATGAAGTGAGTTCTCTCTTCTGTTCATGGTTGATCTGTTCCCACAGAGGAGCAGCACTTTTAGATTGCAGTGAACATCAAGAATGTGACGGGAGCCAAAAATGCCCTGAAACTGCTCTGGGGTTCAGGGGGTTAACTTCTCCCTCAATGTGTGTGTGTGAACACACTCTATCAAAGAACTGGTTGTTTTTCTTCGGGACTGAGGATTCGCCCGGGAGAGATCCAAGTGATCAGACTGAGTCACGGGAGAACATGGACGGGGTGACGGGAGGCTGACATTCAACAAAGGTCCCGAGGCCAGACACACACGGCTGAATTATTATTTATTTTTTATTGGGCTGCCAAGGCGCTCAGCAACTTTCTTTTCAACAACAGAGACATTTCCTGTTTCATTCTCCAAGCGTTGTGTCACGTTTCACAATAAGATGAGGCCGTTAAACTGGCACGCCGCTGAATTGATGCTATAAACCGTAAACTGCTTCCTCAACATTTCTCATCATTTATTTCCCTCGTCATTGTACGACTGAAATAAAGAACCCATCTGCCCCTGGTGAGGATTTGTGGCTGTGCGTCGGTGCCAGGCCGCTCCGCAGCGTTCACTCAGAAATATGATTTCCTGAGGAAGCGTCTGTCCGTCTGTGAAGCTGTCGTTGTCCTGCTGCCCTGTTCTCAGCTGTTTCAGAGCAATTATTAATGAGCATGTGCTCTGATTTATATTCCACATCATCCAAGGCAATTGAGCACTCTGTTCTGGTTCACGAGCAGAACAGCAGAGAGACGTCCACACGGGCGGATCAGAACATTTGAACCGGGTACTAACCAGACGGCGTGTCCAAAGCCGGGTCCACATCCATGCACACATGGCACCGGGGCTGCACGTGTCTACACGCGTCTACACACCTCTACACACCTCTACACGCGTCTACACACCTCTACACGCGTCTACACACCTCTACACGCGTCTACACACCTCTACACGCGTCTACACGCGTCTACACGCCTCTACACGCCTCTACACGCCTCTACACGCCTCTACACACCTCTACACACCTCTACACGCGTCTACACACCTCTACACGCGTCTACACACCTCTACACGCCTCTACACGCCTCTACACGCCTCTACACGCCTCTACACGCGTCTACACGCGTCTACACGCGTCTACACACCTCTACACGCGTCTACACGCGTCTACACACCTCTACACGCCTCTACACGCGTCTACACGCCTCTACACGCGTCTACACGCCTCTACACGCCTCTACACGCCTCTACACGCCTCTACACACCTCTACACGCGTCTACACACCTCTACACGCGTCTACACACCTCTACACGCGTCTACACACCTCTATACGCCTCTACACACCTCTACACGTGTCTACACACCTCTATACGCGTCTACACACCTCTATACGCGTCGCTAAAGACCCCGTCAGTCTGAATGATGACGTCCCGACTTAATTAAATGCAGAACGCTGTCAAAGAGAAACTCCCTGCAGGGCAGCAGAGTAGACTGAGGCAAACTCGTGCCGCTAAATCTGCTTCAATAGAATATTGCATGCTTTGATGCCTGTGTGTGTGTGTGTGTGTGTGTGTGTGTGTGTGTGTGTGTGTGTGTGTGTGTGTGTGTGTGTGTGTGTGTGTGTGTGTGTTGTCAGCGGTCTTGGGGTGACGCTGGATATCTTCAGCATCGTGTTGGCATTGACGTGGAGCATTTAGTAGCGATTCCTTCTGTATTTGATTCATTACCATGTCTCAATAAAACAGAGGACTCCTGTGCTAACTTTACTCCCTCCCAGATTGATCAGCTCGTCGATGGTGCTACTGGCTCATTGAGAGTGACACTGGACTCGATAGCCCCTCTAAAAAAGAGGATCATTAAGCAAAGGAGGCTCGCTCCATGGTACAACCCTCAGACCCGCATTTTGAAGCAAGCATCACCGAAGCTTGAGGGCATATGGCGCTCCAACGGTCTGGAGGAGTCCCGGTTGGTTTGGCGGATAGTCTGAGAACAAATAAGAAGGTCCTCCGTAATGCCAGAGGAGCCTACTACTCATCACTAATAGAGAAACACAAGAGCAACCCTAGGTTTCTCTTTAGCACTGTGGCCAGGCTGGCTGAGAGTCAGGTGGGATGGCCATGGAGGAGGCTGTGGGCCCTGCTGTGAGTCTGGATGGATTTTTTACCATCAACCTCGACCAACTGTCTTCAATGGTTTCTACTTCTAAATCGTCTACCTGTCTCCTGGACCCTGTTCCGACTAAGCTTTTCAAGGAAGTTGTACCTTTAGTTAGTGCCTCTCTACTAGATATTATCAATGGGTCTTTACTAACGGGTCATGTACCACAGTCCTTTAAAGTAGCTGTAATTAAACCTCTTCTTAAGAAGCCCACTCTGGATCCAGAGGTGTTGGCTAACTACAGACCTAACTCTAACCTTCCCTTCCTCTCTAAGATACTGGAGAAGGTAGTCGCAAACCAGTTGTGTGACTTTTTACATAACAATAGTTTATTTGAGGAGTTTGTCAGGATTTAGAAAGCATCATAGAACAGAGACAGCACTCGTGACAATTACTAATGACCTTCTAGTCACATCAGATAGGGGACTTGTCTCTGTTCTGGTCTTGTTAGACCTTAGTGCTGATAAAGGACTTGTCTCTGTTCTGGTCTTGTTAGACCTTAGTGCTGATAAAGGACTTGTCTCTGTTCTGGTCTTGATAGACCTTAGTGCTGATAAAGGACTTGTCTCTGTACTGGTCTTGTTAGACCTTAGTGCTGATAAAGGACTTGTCTCTGTTCTGGTCTTGTTAGACCTTAGTGCAGCGTTTGACACCATTGACCATGACATCTTATTACAGAGACTAGACCAGTCGATTGGTATTAAAGGTACAGCACTAAGCTGGTTTAAGTCGTATTTATCAGATCGATCTCAGTTTGTATTTGTAAACGATGAGGCCTCGGTTACCACTGCCGTTCGCCATGGAGTTCCACAGGGTTCTGTGCTTGGACCAATTTTATTCACCTTATATATGCTTCCTTTAGGCAATATTATCAGAAAACACTCCATAAACTTTCACTGTTATGCCGATGATACTCAACTATATCTGTCGATCAAACCAGATGAAACCCACCAGGTCGCCAAACTTTAAGCGTGTCTTAAAGACAAAACCTGGATGACCTGCAACTTCCTGCTGCTGAACTCGGACAAGACTGAAGTTATTTTACTCGGACCAGAACACCTCAGAAATCCAGTATCTGATGATATGGTTTCTCTGGATGGCATCGCTCTGGTATCCACCACCACCGTAAGGAATCTCTGAGTTATTTTTGACCAGGACCTGTCCTTTGGCTCCCACGTGAAACAGATCTCAAGGACCGCCTTTTTTCACCTACGGAACATCTCAAAGATCCGGCACATCCTGTCTCAACGCGATGCAGAAACATTGATTCACGCATTTGTTACCTCAAGACTGGATTACTGTAACTCTGTATTATCAGGCTGCTCCGGTAAATCCCTTGGATCTCT
Source organism: Taurulus bubalis (assembly GCF_910589615.1). Lineage (NCBI taxonomy): Eukaryota > Metazoa > Chordata > Actinopteri > Perciformes > Cottidae > Taurulus > Taurulus bubalis. The sequence continues at coordinate 21,414,176 of NC_136606.1, read as the reverse complement.
CCAACTGATCCAGAATGCTGCAGCTTGTGTACTAACAAGGAAGAGAGATCACATTACTCCTGTACTAGCTGCTCTCCACTGGCTTCCTGTAAGATCATAATCATATTTAAAATACTTCTCCTCACCTACAAAGCCTTAACTGGTGATGCACCATCATATCTTAAGGACCTTATAGTGCCATATTACCCCACGAGAGCATTACCCTCACTGGATGCAGGGTTACTTGTGGTTCCCAGAGTGTTAAAAAGTAGGTTGGGGGCTAGAGCTTTCAGTTATCGGGCTCCTCTTCTGTGGAATCAGCTTCCACTTTCAGTCCGGGGGGCAGACAGTCACCTCATTTAAGAGTAGACTTAAGACTTTCCTCTTTGATGGCGCTTACAGTTAGGGCTGTTTCAGGTTTATAGTTAAGGGCTGTTTCAGGCTTATAGTTAGGGCTGTTTCAGGCTTATAGTTAGGGCTGTTTCAGGCTTATAGTTAGGGCTGTTTCAGGCTTATAGTTAGGGCTGTTTCAGGCTTATAGTTAGGGCTGTTTCAGGCTTATAGTTAGGGCTGTTTCAGGCTTATAGTTAGGGCTGTTTCAGGCTTATAGTTAGGACTGTTTCAGGCTTATAGTTAGGGCTGTTTCAGGCTTATAGTTAGGGCTGTTTCAGGCTTATAGTTAGGGCTGTTTCAGGCTTATAGTTAGGGCTGGCTCAGGTTTGCCCTGGTCCAGCCCCTAGATATGCTGCTATAGGCCTAGACTGCTGGGGGACATCTTAGGATACACTGAGCTCCTCCTCTCCTTCTCTTCCTCTTTTCGCTCCTCCTCTCCTCCTCTTCACCTCTTCTTTCTCTCCTTCTGGATAAATGATTGTCTCTTCAATGCATATTACTAACTCTACTTTCTTTTTCCATGGATTCGTGGCTGCCTGGAACCAGGGGGAGGATCCTGGTCCTCCCCCATGGCCCTACTGATGCAACCATGGCCCTGCTGATGGAACCGACCTGGAACCAGACCTGCCAGCTGCCATGGCCCTGCTGATGCCCCTCCTCTCTACCTCCTTCTGCTTAATGGATTGTGGCTATCTGGATCATGGACCATGCATACTACTCATTATATGAATAGTTTCTGTCACATTCATTGAATGTGCTGTAACTCTGTTACGTTATTCATTCTGGCCACATGACATCTATTGCTTTTGTCCATCCGGGGAGAGGGATCCTCCTCTGTTGCTCTCCTTCAGGTTTCTTCCCCTTTTTTCCCTGTGAAAGGGTTTTTACTATCTTTATTGGGGGAGTTTTTCCTGATCCGATGTGAGGTCCCGGGACAGGGATGCCATGTGTACAGATTGTAAAGCCCTCCGAGGCAAACTTGTATTTGTGATGTTGGGCTATACAAAATAACCTGAATTGAATTGTTCATGGTCTGATCCTGTTACTTTGTGGTTAGAATGCAAAGCGACGGGGAAAATAATAGGAATATGAGTGTAATGACATCAGGGAGTATTCAAAGCAATGTGGTGTTGGATTTCTGCGCTTTGAAAACATCCAATCAATACTGACCCACAGGTAGCGTTCACTTTTGATCTTTTTAACTCGATGGGACCTGAGGATCCCATCAAGAACGCGATGCGAAGGCCAGCTTCGATCTCTCCGTCTTCAAGATGCACTCGTCTACATTGCTTTATCAGCTTTATTAACAGGTCTCAAATGAGTGCAAACATTCTGAAAGACAAGGCTGTTCCTTCAGCTTCAGACGCGACTCTCATCCACATCCGTCCCATGAAGCCGCTGCTCCCTGAGAGACGAGCGGGAACACAGTGGAGAGAGACCGCCTCCTCCGGGCTGGTGGAGACCAACACAGAGCTCCAAGAGAGACTTACATTCATCAGGTGACGACAGATGAATGTTACTGCTGCTCCATGTCTGCCGGGGGTATAAATAGCCAACTGTTGGCGGTCACCACATCCGCTTAACAGCTTTGGCGGCGTGTTAATGTTGTGTTTCACACATTTACTTTAGCGTTGGCTGCACATAGAGAAACCTTGAACTCCAGACTGCTACCACACTGCATGTGTGAGCCTTCCTCTGTGAGTGTGGTGCATGATGTTCTTATGTGCACAGGTTTCGAGATGAATAAAACGTCATTGAACAATACGAAACAATCCCAAAATGAGGAGGACTATTTCAAATAAACTAAATGAGGAGTAGAGACAAAACGTTGTGACCCAGAAGCCCCTGATGGTGAAAGTGCTGGCAGCGAGAGACCGACTGAGCCAGTGTCTCGGATTAATGCCACGCTGTAAAAAAAGGTCGCGGAACAAAACTGAGACCGGCTGAGAAACAGGAAAAGTTAGTGAGGAAGCCCTGTGGACCTTTACAGCTTGTTACGCTGCCCCCAAGTGGCCAAGATGAATACATCAATGAATGAATGCAACGTAAAGAAAGCAGACGTCATGACAGGAATCACTCAGGATCAATATTCCTCCAGGTGCAGCAGCTACAGGCCTCCTCTGCTGACCGGAGGCAGAGCCAGTCTGACATGTGGAGAAACCTCTCCAGGGAGAATGAGTCATGCACAGCATTCCCCCTGAGATCGCCGCTGATAAGTCATCAGATGGAGCAATTTGAAGAGATTAAATCAATGCAGCGGCTTTCACATTTGGTCTTGTGCACTTATCTATTGGAAGGCTGCCTCTTTTTGTCTCTTTAAAATTCATCTTGTCATTTTCAGGCGAAAAGAAGATGCTATCTTAATGAGAGGGGACAGAATAACATCAGAAGAACCCAGGGTGATATTTAGGCTGATGGCAGCTCATAACTGGTGATGTGTGTGACATTTCAAATGAGGTTCCAGACAGTTGCATGACATTGAGGAGCAAACCTCAAGTCAGCAGTAAGCGACAAGCCCTGAGGAAAAACCTCTATTGCTATTCTACAATCTAGTTTGAGGTTCTTATACAAATACAACAAGCTTGAGTAGCACATGACACATAATTAATATTTTTTGATAATGAAGCATTGTTAAAAATGTGTCATCACAAGACCCTAGAACCACCACCGAGAGCTCTATAAATATATCTTATGAATCCCACCAACCGAAGACGCTGCAGCCAGAGAGAGTCTGGACAAAATGACCTCATGGAATGAATACATTTGTCAAATTGCATGTGACACAGTGATTGATCCACGGTTGTGTCAGCCCCGAGGATCAATGTGTGGGGGAAAGGGGAGGAAGAGAAGAGCGGGATGGACCGGGCTCCGGCGGTGGAGCTGAGCGGGTGAAGTTGTGACGGGAGGAGAGCACTCACCAGCAGCGTGGGCAGCCCGGCCACCAGGGCGTACAGCAGCACGGGCGGGACGGCGCTGCTGTCCTCCGGTCCCAGGTAGGGCTTGGTGTACGCCGTGTCGTAGCAGAAAAAGCCCTGCACGTGCACGCTGAAGGTGTCGGTGTACTCGAAGTAGTAGGCCAGCATGACGGTCCCGGCCATGATCACCAGCTGGAAGTACAGCATGATGCAGACAGAGAGCGAGAGACATTTAATTAGAATTAGCCTTTTTTTCTCTCTCTTTCTCTCTCTCCCCCTCGCTCGCCCTCCTACCCGGCCTCCTCCTCCCCGCTGGTGCCGACTCCCGGTGACCGGCTCATGACGGCTCGGCTGCACGCGATGAGCCGCTCGCTGTGATCGTGGCGGAGGCTCGCCCTGGCTTCCTCTGCTCGCTGCTGCGACTACAGCCTGTGTGTGTGCGCGTGTGTGTGTGAGAGAGAGGGGGGGAGAGAGAGAGAGAGAGAGAGAGAGAGAGAGAGAGAGAGAGACAGAGGGAGGTAGAGAGAGAGAGAGAGGGAGGGAGGTAGAGCCAACGGGTGTTTGAGGGTGTGCAAGCATGAAAGAGATGAAGAGGCTCGGCTAACACGCCCTCTCCTCTGTGTGTGTGTGTGTGTGTGTGTGTGTGTGTGTGTGTGTGTGTGTGTGTGTGTGTGTGTGAGATAGATTAGAGCTTCCTCCAGTTCTGTGTGCAAACTGTTCATAGAACCAAGACGTGCGTCGCCATGTTCAACCAATGTTCAGGAGCAGAGCGGAGAGAGAGAATGGAAGGAGAGAGAGAAGAGGAGGAGGGAGGAGGAGAGAGAGAAGAGAGGAGGAGGAGGGAGGAGGAGAGAGAGAGAAGAGAGGAGGAGGAGGGAGGAGGAGAGAGAGAGAAGAGAGGAGGAGGAGGGAGGAGAGAGAGAGAGAGAAGAGAGGAGGAGGAGGAGAGAGAGAGAAGAGAGGAGGAGGAGGGAGGAGGAGAGAGAGAGAGAAGAGAGGAGGAGGAGGAGAGAGAGAGAAGAGAGGAGGAGGAGGGAGGAGGAGAGAGAGAGAAGAGAGGAGGAGGAGGAGAGAGAGAGAAGAGAGGAGGAGGAGAGAGAAGAGAGAGAGAAGAGAGGAGGAGGGAGGAGGAGGGAGAGAGAAGAGAGGAGGAGGAGGGAGGAGAGAGAGAGAGAAGAGAGGAGGAGGAGGGAGGAGAGAGAGAGAGAGAAGAGAGGAGGAGGAGGAGAGAGAGAGAAGAGAGGAGGAGGAGGGAGGAGGAGAGAGAGAGAGAAGAGAGGAGGAGGAGGAGAGAGAGAGAAGAGAGGAGGAGGAGGGAGGAGGAGAGAGAGAGAAGAGAGGAGGAGGAGGAGAGAGAGAGAAGAGAGGAGGAGGAGAGAGAAGAGAGAGAGAAGAGAGGAGGAGGGAGGAGGAGGGAGAGAGAAGAGAGGAGGAGGAGGGAGGAGAGAGAGAGAGAAGAGAGGAGGAGGAGGGAGGAGGAGAGAGAGAGAGAAGAAAGGAGGAGGAGGGAGGAGGAGAGAGAGAGAGAAGAGAGGAGGAGGAGGGCTACAGACGTCATATGTGTCTCCGACGCCGGCAGAGGCTGAAGCTCTCCGCTCTGACTTCAGCCCCATATTTCATGAGAGAAATGAGTAGATACATAACGGTGAATGGACAGAAGCTGCATGATCACTTCCATCCATTTGGATGGAAGTCATAAAAACGCTGAGGCTATAATCCTTTGAACAATAACGGCGTGTTCACATCAAACAGAGAGCTAAATATCCACACGCATGTCGGCGTTGAGATTCTCCTTTTGCCACCGACGTCCTGATGTTCTTCATTCAGAAACGGAACCTCAGAACTACAATAGTCCCTCATAGGGGTCCAGATGAAACGACGTAGCGTAACGACGTAGCGTAACGACGTAGCGTAACGACGTAGCGTAGCGACGTAGCGTAACGACGTAGCATAACGGCGTAGCGTAGCGACGTAGCGTAACGGCGTAGCGTAGCGACGTAGCATAACGACATAGCGTAGCGACGTAGCGTAGCGACGTAGCGTAGCGACGTAGCGTAGCGACGTAGCGTAGCGACGTAGCGTAGCGACGTAGCGCAACGGCGTAGCGTAACAACGTAGCGTAACGGCGTAGCGTAACGACGTAGCGTAGCGACGTAGCGTAACGACGTAGCATAACGGCGTAGCGTAGCGACGTAGCGTAACGGCGTAGCGTAGCGACGTAGCATAACGACATAGCGTAGCGACGTAGCGTAGCGACGTAGCGTAGCGACGTAGCGTAGCGACGTAGCGTAGCGACGTAGCGCAACGGCGTAGCGTAACAACGTAGCGTAACGGCGTAGCGTAACGACGTAGCGTAACGACGTAGCGTAACGACGTAGCGCAACGACGTAGCGCAACGACGTAGCGTAACGGCGTAGCGCAACGGCGTAGCGCAACAACGTAGCATAACGGCGTAGCGTAACGGCGTAGCGTAACGGCGTAACGGCGTAGCGTAACGACGTAGCGCAGCGACGTAGCGCAACGGCGTAGCGCAACGGCGTAGCGCAACGGCGTAGCGCAACGGCGTAGCGGTGTAGCGTAGCGTAACGGCGTAGCGTAACAACGTAGCGTAACGACGTAGCGTAACGACGTAGCGTAACGACGTAGCGTAACGACGTAGCGTAGCGAAGTAGCGTAACGGCGTAGCGTAACGGCGTAGCGTAACGACGTAGCGTAACGACGTAGCGTAGCGACGTAGCGTAACGGCGTAGCGTAACGGCGTAGCGCAACGACGTAGCGCAACGACGTAGCGTAACGACGTAGCGTAACGACGTAGCGTAACGACGTAGCATAACGACGTAGCGTAACGACGTATCGCTACGTCCAGGGTGGTAAATAAATAACAACCACCCTGGACTTTTTTAACACAGTGTATAAGATACAAGACGTGAAGTCAGCGTTTACTTTTGGTTTCACATGGTACACAAACAGCGGTCTCCTGGGTGAAAGTCTTGTGTTTGTTTGACCCATCCACACAACCCCCAGCTATCAGTAGCGTACTTTGTGGCTCGTTATACTAGTTATTATACCACATAACTTTCAACAACACTCAAAATACGTCTTGGTCCCTCGCTGTGCTTCAACGCATCCCTGGTTTTAGCAGAAATGTACAATAGCACCCTGGCAACTGGGCTTGTCTTCGCCAATAATTTGAAGTGTTGTGTGTAATATTCCTGACCAGAGAGTTTCAGAGAAGAGCAAACATTAGCTATGCGCCACGTTAGCCCCTGAACCATAACTTATTTGTAATTCTTCCCTCATTCAATATCATATACACTCACTTTTTTATGTTCACTTTTTTGCAACGGTCCTTTTTTGTCTCACTGTTTTCTCCTGCTGTTTGCACTCCTTCAGAACTATTCCATAACTCCTCATGAATGTCTACTGGAATGGTTGTGTTACGGACAATACCAAGTGCTCTGTAGTTGGTAATATTCTATTTTTCTTTACTTATTTCCCGTCTGTTGCTGCAGCGAATTAATTCCCTAATTCCCCAAATGGATCATAGGAGCCTCATCTTATTTCATACTTCGACTGTCTTTGCCTCCAACCCCGGAGATGCATTCAGGTGCTTCACTGACGAGCTGAACTCATAAGTGATGGAGAGACATAGAGACAGAGAGACAGAGAGACAGACGGAGATGAATGGAGTCAGGTGGATACGCGCTGACAGCTCTGAGTAATGGCTGCCATTACTAGATCACTCTGTCACTGCTCCCCATTTTAATACTAAATAGGCCAAATCTATATGCCGCTGGCTTCATGCTCCAAAACACACCAGAGAGACGTTCAATGATGTTTTTTCTTCCATAAAAAAACATTAAAATGTGGTTAACTATCGAATGTGTGCATTATGAATTCAGTCTTACCAAACTGAAAGCTGCATAATGAACTATGAACTCAGGACGAAATACTATTACCTCCTGATACTGTGTGAGGAAATGTTCCTGGGATGCATTTAAAAAGATGATTCTTGCAATAGCTTTTTTTCCACCTCTTCTTAAGTCATACACATGGGAGAGAAAAATATTTCCATCCGAGTTTAAAATTGATCACCGAATTGTTTCTCATGCGCCTCTCAGGGCTGCAGCCGTTAAATGGTGAACGCTTTTTTTGTGTTACTTTTTGATTGAAAATGTCACAAATCCAGTGAGCTGTCGCCACAGCATTAGAGTGAATAAAGCAACACGTCTGGAAACACATCGATCATGTGGCACAGACATGTCTGTCCACACGGCTTTGAATCAATGCATTTATATTCTGTCTGAAGAGTCACATTTAGTTCTACCTCGGAACGATTAGAACGTTGTCATACATGTAAAACATTGACATTGCAGTGTTACTGTTGCTTTACATCCAGCTGGACAACAAGACATTTGCAGTGACACTTCATCAGTCTGATGTATGAAGGCTTTACGACAGCTCATTGCTTTCTTGGACATTCGGAGCAAATTTGTCATTTTTATGGCTGCAAAGTTCCAAAAACCGGTTTTCCTGGACGTGTGGGAACACTCATCTTTAAACTGTGACATCTACTGTAAGTCATACGTTATATTAAATGGGAACCACAACGTGTAATATATTCTCTTTTTTGGAGAGTGCAACTAAAGGCGATAACAAGGTAATAATTTCTATAAATGACTCTGCTCTGATTTGAATAATGATATTAGTAGACTCACTTAAAAGGTGAATAGCAGCAAGCCCACACATATTTTGCACCCACAGAATTTCCACACAGCGATCATGCAGAAAAGACGCCTCAGATCCGGCCAATCAGAGGCCGGTTCATGCAAGCAGCGGTGAGTGTGTGAACACAGTGCAGCCCTCTGAGGACCGATGGGTCCATCTGTCACTTCAGCGCTCGGCCTATGAGGAGAACCACAGTGTCTCTCTCTCTCTCACACACACACACACACACACACACACACACACACACACACACACACACACACACACACACACACACACACACACACACACACAACGGTGGAGCTCAGTTCAGAGCCAACATACTGTGCACACAGTGTCATTCAAGACAGTCGACAAAACGACAGTCGACAAAAGCAAACAAGGCAATCTGTGGCCTGTGACAGCTTAATAATGTCTTCATCGTATTGGACTCCCACACTGTATTCATACAGTGTGGGTAGTATTTATTATTATTGATTGTTGACAACCAAGCAGCACATGATACTGTACTACACTATATTCAACCCTGCCTCCTAAAGATTACATTCCCCGAGAACTAAAACGCATTATTAATTACGTATGTTTGTTTTATTGTTTTTACGCTTGTGTTTGACGTATTACAAATACGTGTGTATGTTTGTGTTATTGTTTTTGTTTTCTTGCTTTTCCCGCTGAATTTAAGCATAGTTAAATTTCTAAACTCTGTGGAGGTAAAGAAACTAACGAGGATTCCCTCAATAGCGGCAAGCGAAGAGGGGCGGCATGAGGCCGGGAACAGCCGGGTTGTTTGGGAATGCAGCCCAAAGCGGGTGCTAAACTCCATCTACGTCATTTTTAGGAGACAGGGTTGCTATATTCATACGCAGTGGAATGTTTGATTGAATGAATACAAACTTTAGTCTATGCCCCGTCTGCAGCGGCTTTGTGCAGCACTTCAGGTTGTCTGCTTGATGCGTCCCGTCAGTCCTGCTGTGAGTTCAGTTCCATTAGCTGATAGCTCTGTTAGCCAATCACACGCCATTGACTCAGCTGCCAGCTGCCAGCTCTGGCAGGAAGAGGCGCTCCGTTAGCTAAGCGGCATTATAGATGGCTTATACATACACAAATACACACAAACAAGAGGTGCACTGATTGTATTAGCGGACTCCAAAGGTTCCTCCTTTTACATTCTTCTTGTCATCGATAATGGTTATTTGCAGAAAATACGCAATTCAAATAATGAGGAAATATATTATTGTGTTTCTATTTAAATTCTTGCTTTGACAAAACATAATCTTGTCATTGGTAGTTTTAATGCTGTATTCTAAGCTGCTTAGAGCTCCTGTTAGGAAGTTGGATAGCTCATAATCTATAAAAAAAAAACTGTTGCGGTCAAAACATCTGAATTTAGATTCTCAGCAAAAACTGCATTTTACAAGATTACATTTGAACACATCATGATAGCATTATAATTTACCTTCGCCCAATATTGTTTTAGACTGAGTAGAGCTTGAACACATCGTAATGTCTGTCTTATTTGGTTGGAGGTATGGTGTCTTCACTTGAAGGACTTTCACATCAATGTGTTCATGTGACCACCAGAAAATATGATAAATATGAGACGATTCGGCAGCTGATCGATCAGAGCATCTTTGATACATTGCTAATAAACATACATTTACATTGCTAATCAAGAGAGGAACAAGTGTTAATCCGTGGCAGAAGCCAGAGTTGAAACTGAAGCAGCTGTTGATCAGTTGCTAGTAGAGAGGAGAAGTGAGGAGTCAGCAGTCAATGACGGTGTAATACATTAAATATGTCAATAAAATAAGTTTTCAATGTGCATCCAGAAGAATTCCTTGAGCCTCCAGTCATAAATGAGCACAATAAATATTAGGCTGTTTAGCAATGGACAGACAGACACAGAGATGTACAAATCTAATACAGAATCACCTGGAGATGACAATAATAACAGTTATAATTATATTGTGTAATCTGCGATGGATACTTTCCTCACACGCAGTAAAACTATGTGAGACGATATGAAGAGCTGCCACAGTAAATATGACATCAGAGCCAAGTATGACAGGCATTTCTTTCTTTTTCTTCTTCTCCCTGAGGAGTGACTAATGAGCTTTGCTGTCTGGGGAATACAGGTGTCGCACTGCACAGCAGCGGCAGCAAAGCATGAAAGGATTCACACACACACACACACACACACACACACACACACACACACACACACACACACACACACACACACACACACACACACACTTGTTGAGAACATTAAAGCGCAATCAAACACATTTGAGACTATAAGAAGTTGAAGCCAGACCAAAGCTACATTTGTATTGTCTGTCTACACTGAACACAACATTCATTTTCTGCAGAATAAAGCTTTGACTACCTGTTCCTACTTGAAGAGCAGTATATAACTCCTGCGTCATGGGGGTGTGATAAATGTGCCATCTATAAGAAATGTTACCATGGTACCCTGTGTTAATGGTGTCATCTCACAGTAACACCAGGGCCAGTAACTACATCTGTGTGAACAGCATGCAAAGGAGACTTTAACAACGGGAAAAGCACCTCCTTACTGCGGAAACCGACAAGGTCAACGGGAGAAAATGAGGTAAGACCAGAGGTGTTATACTAGTTCACACAATGTATGTCTTGTTTTTGTAGTTTCTCCATCAGTTATGATAATTTGAAATCACATATTGCTATGGAAACACAGCAACGTTGCACCAAAAAAGTCTGACGGTGAAAGAAAAACAAGCAGTGAGAAGATCAGGAAGGTTGTCAACAAAGTGAGTCTGTAAACTGTGATAGACAGCCTGGTTATTCTCACTGAGAGGACTGATGAACAAAACCAAAGCTGTAACACTGAAATGTCTTTAACACACTCGACATTCAGACAGAAACCGGGCACAGCCCAAGAGTCAAAGACGTTTGATACGATGCAAGATGGATGGATGGAGTGTTGGTTAGGTGGGTTGATGGATGGGTGGATGGATGGATGGATGGAGTGTATGGTGGGTGGGTGGAGGGATGGATGAATGGCTGGTTTTTTAGTTGGTTGGGTGAATGGATGGATGGGTGGAGTGTTGGTTGGAGGAATGGATGGATGGATGGGTGGATGGATGGTTGGTTGGATGGATGGGTGGAATGTTGGTTGGAGGGATGGATGGATAGATAGATAGATGGATGGATGGATGGAAGGATGGATGGTGGAGTGTTGGATGGATGGATGGTTGGTTGGATGGATTGGTGCAACCACTGCATCAGAAACACTCCATCCAACAGCTCAGCCTGCTGTTTAATGGAACCGACTATTTCCTCACCAAGCAGAAAGAAATGTATTTATTTAAAAGCATTGCAATTAAACATAATTCATTCATTCCACCTTGCACTGGTCTTTGATTGGTGTACGAGGCGTCAGTAGAAAACTAGTTAGCCGTAGCTCTACTATGTTCATTGGCTCTGTCACAGGGCCAATTCACTGATGTACAGAAGAAACACTCCTTTGTTTACAGGTGAGTGAAATCTGCCTTCAATCACTCTGTGTGTCAACCACTCAAAACAAACAGATGCTGCCAAGACGACATCACTCCGACTGAGAATCTATTAATAGGCTTGTTGTGGTTGAGATATGAGAAATGCTTACATTGTGTTTTATTACACCATTATGCCAAAGGCAGCAGTGCGACCCAGATACAGTCAATACATCACAGAACGAGGCATGCAAAAAGACCTTAGCTAACAGGCGCACACATCCCTTTGAAATGCATATCAATCTCTGTCTCCGTCCACACAAATGAACACCGACAGATTTTTTACACACAACCAAGCAGCAGCTCTGCAAGGATCATGACCGGATATTAAAAATAAGTGTTGATTATCACATGTTTGGGCCAAAACGTAAGGCTTTCTGGGTTTCTGCATGCGAGTCAAGTGTAGCAGATAAGATTTTATTTCATTGCGTGAATAAACAGCTCTAATAAAAAAGCTCTTAATAAAAAGGCAAAGCAGCAGAGGAGAAAACTTCAAAGTAGCATGCTTCAAGCAGCCAGGGCTTATCTGGCATGTCACACTTCATAAGATATTCATGCAGTGTCTTTCTCGCGACCCGTTGATGTGAAGGCGGATCCTGCAGGCCCGTGTTCTTGAATGAAAATAATTGTGGCAGGCATGGGAGGAAGTGGAGACTGAGGACTGGGTTAGCTCTGCAGAAGAGCGGCAGCCAGAGCAGCTCTGTGGTCTCCACATGGAACCAGGTCACATCAAGGAGCACCAATCATATACTGCAGCCAGTGTTCACGCAGTCTTTCATTCTTATTTTTAGTAATCTTTCGTGGAGCTCACAAACTTAATTTGAGAAGAAATTCATAATTCCTAATGCAAACATTTTACATCTGTTTGAGCTCACCAAAGGCCGTGGGCTTGATTTCTTTTGAGCATGTTTGTCTGTACAAAATGTCATTAAAGTTTTTGAACCAAAGTGGGAGACCAACCGTCCGTCCTTTACATCCCTGGAGCTTCGTGGCTGACTACAGTGTTTCCCATGGCTTCCCTGGACTGTGGCGGCCCACCAAAGTCTATTTGGTCCCGCCAGAATTTCACAATGAACCAAACATATTTCTAATCTTCTCAACGGATGGGCTGGCTGGCCCTCAAGGCGTATTTCTTTTGCAGGGATGCGCAGCGACTGGCTCTAGTCCAGCTGGGAATTATGTGAATAATATATTTAAGAATGGCCTATATATTATTGGATTATAATTATTGATGCATGAATGGGATGTGTTCACCACTTTAATGTTGCTGCTGGTGAAGACCAAGCTCATTTGAACTTATTTATGTACTTAAAAGATATATAATACTTAACAAAAGTATATTGGTTGATTTATGTTTTGTATGAATTATTCATTAATCTGAATATGCAAAATATCCTAACCAGTATTTTATATTGTCAAATAAATGTGAAATTCAAAGTACAATACTTCCCTCCAAGATGTAATGGATGAGAAGTATAAAGGTACATAACATGGAAATACTCAATTTAGTACAAGTACTGCCGCCTGCTTCCTGTCTCCTGTCTCCTGTCTCCTGCTTCCTGTCTCCTGTCTCCTGCTTCCTGCTTCCTGTCTCCTGCTTCCCGCCTCTTGCCTCTTGCCTCCCGCCTCCTACCTCCTGTCTCCCGTCTCCCGTCTCCTGCTTCCTGCTTCCTGTCTCCTGCTTCCCGCCTCCCGCCTCTTGCCTCTTGCCTCTTGCCTCTTGCCTCTTGCCTCCCGCCTCCTACCTCCTGTCTCCTGCCATGGCCCTGCTGATGCCCCTCCTCTCTACCTCCTTCTGCTTAATGGGTCGTGGCTATCTGGATCATGGACCATGCATACTACTCATTATATGAATCATTTCTGTCACATTCATGTAATGTGCTGTAACTCTGTTACGTTATTCATTCTGGTCACATGACATCTATTGCTTCTGTCCATCCGGGGAGAGGGATCCTCCTCTGTTGCTCTCCCTCAGGTTTCTTCCCCTTTTTTCCCTGTGAAAGGGTTTTTACTATCTTTTTGGGGGAGTTTTTCCTGATCCGATGTGATGTCCCGGGACAGGGATATCATGTGTACAGATTGTAAAGCCCTCAGAGGCAAACTTGTATTTGTGATGTTGGGCTATACAAAATAAACTGAATTGAAGTACTGAAGTAGCACAAGAGCACCAAGCTCTTGATGTGATGATGGGGAAACGCTGACAAAGCAAGACATCTTTAATCCCTGAATTAGTAAATCGCTCCACTTTCATGATTTATACAAAAATGATACCACATGGACCACTTATGAGCAGACCTAAACCAAAACTAATTGTATCTTCTAGTATTGTGTGTGTATCAAATCCTCTGTCCCATTGTTGTCTTAAAATATTAAAGATACATCAATAAGCCACATTGTTGGCATATTCCTTCATCACCATGAACACACAAACTAAGAGTTTATTTTGAATCAATCCCACATACATCCTGCAGCCACAAATACTTTTAGAGCACCACATGTGTTACCATGGTTCCAAATCTTTTTCTGCTATTAAAATAGTCTGGTGTTGTGATCATTCATGGCAACTGGTTGGAAATATAAATGAGCAAATCTGAGCTTTATCGGTGAGATTAGAAATGTGCACGTGGTTTTCCTTCTCGTGCCACAGACAGAAACATGGAAACTAGTGAGGCTGAGACGAGCAGCTGTAAAGGTTGTTGTCATTCCACAGATAGGAATTCTCTCTTTTCTTCAGTCGGTACATTTCTTCAATCAATGGGAACAATATGAAGTAATGTGCCGTTCATAACCACTACGACAGCTGATGATATCGATGGACAGACATGTGACCTGTACAGACAAAAGACAATCCACAGTACTCCATTACTACACCGCATTACGGCACTACAAATGAGTGTTATTCCACCAACGCCCCCAACCAATGAACTATTTCCTCAGTCTTTTGTAACAACTACAGGGAACAGTGTTTAAGGAAACACTTTTTGTTATATGTTTATTAAAGATTTAAGTCTTTAGTAGGAACGGTAGACTGTTTAGAAGAAGAGGATGAAGTCACAGAGACGTCTGCCATTGGTTTGTGGAGACTATCTTTTGAAGCATCAGGTTTGGCATTTTTGGCCGTCGCCATCTAGTTTTTTTAAATTATTGGATATTTGACCATGTTTGGGAAGAACGAGGCCTAGCAGGGCCCGGTACTGTTAGCAGCTAACACCAGCACTAGCTAGCTTGGTAAGAAAGCTACGTCCGTAATACATGGCAACTGTGATATGCATTTGGATGCAAACGTTATAGTTTAGTAGATCAAACCTGAGAAAAGCCCTCTAGGGTAAAGCTGGTGCCTTTCTTATTTGTCTCCCCTGCCCATCAGACAGTCTGAGTCCACCACTGTCCTTTGGTAGATGGGTCTGCTCAGAACCCTGGACTTTACCCCAAAGCAAGAAGGAAATAACTTGGTTGTTTCAAAATTGCGAAGGACTTTTTCATTCTCTTTTATCTGTAATTCAGGGTCAGTGTTGGAGTCCACTGCCGCTGCTATGACTCCAGGCTGACTATAGCTGCAAAAGATCAAGTTACCCAATGTAAGCCTTCCAGTGGTGAGTGGCCTGTATTCTCTTCTACTGGAGCTGGGAACAAGCAGAGGGCTGTTGTTGGTAAAGGAAGAACATGTGGTGGAATGACCTGTACTATAATGGCTTATATAATAAATCCATGATAATAATTGGCAAATGGACTGTACTGATGGGTGGGGCGCCCGTGAGAGCAATTTGGGGGCTAAGTGTCTTGCCCAAGGACACATCAACATGGACTAGAGGAGCCGGGGATCGAACCCCTTTCTGAAGACCTGTTGTGGTGCCCAAAGTGGGCGGCTCCGGCCATCGCCATCTTGGCCGTGACAACACAGTGTAACTCTAACAAAAGGCAAAGAGGTGGATAATCAGTGGAGCTGAGATGAAGCAGAGCAGACAGCGAGCAGCTTGGGACCGAAGATGACACCCACCTGTCACTCAAAGCAGCATCCCCCAATCATGCCGAACTTTACTCGGCAATACATTTCAAATGGGTGAATTATATAACAAAAGCCAATGTTATACAACTATAAATCCCTGTTGCTTGACTAGGTTTCATGATCCCGAGATCAGACGAAAATCCAGCTCCTCAGACTTCAAGTAACAGGTTTGTGTCTGAACCACAGGGGTTACAGACGTGACCTGTGAGGAGCTGCTAGCCACGGGCAGATCATGAGACAATGAGCCCCGGGGCATGGACATCATTCTCCTACAGAGGAACGGCACACAGAGGCGTTGCAGTTGACGGGCTCTTTGTTTTGCTCTTATATGTGTGTCTCTTTGCATTTGTTACACATCTGTCGGTGACTTTGAGTCACTATGTGGTCATGTTGTGTCCCTTTGTAGTTGTGTCACTCTGTACCCGATTTAGTTTATTTTTGTATTTATTTGCCCCTTTCTGAAGTATTTGTGTCTCTTTGTAGTTGCTGTGTGGCTCTTTGCACTGGTTTGTAGTCTCTATAGTTGTTTTTGTGTCTCTGTGGTTTTGTTTCTAATAGTCGCTGTGAGTCTCTTTGTGGTCTCTTTGCACCTCGTTTGCATCTCTTTGTTATCGTTTTGTGGTTTTTCCTCATTTTGAGTCACTTCCTGGTTGGTACGCGTCTCTTTGATTGACATGTTGTAGATGAAGGCCAGGGGTCTGGTTCAGTTATCCTACGGGCTCAGTGTAGGTGCCACGCGACATTGAGAGGAGACTGTTTGTTCAAAACCAAATATCTACTTTGTCCTTCTCAATTTAAAATGAAAACAAGAAATACAAGTCTAGGAGCTCATAAAGTATGTCTTCACCCTTAGCCTCTCTCTCAGGAGGAGCCTATTTCCTGGTGAGTAGATAATTACAAAGAAGACAAAGACTCTCTAGGGTTGTTAGGGTTTGGATCAATGCTACATAGCAATAAAGCCGTCATCCCTCCTGGTCTTAACAGGCTGTTTACCTCCTCACATGTCTACACCACATATATACAATGAATAGTCTGTTCCCGTGGAGTGTTTTGGACATTTCTCTGGGGAGATGACTCTACCTAACAAACATAACACACCAACCCCTCAGCTACAATGTTAGAGATGCTGAGGTTGGAAGACTACTCTACCTGGTTTTGATTCAGTCTTCGTGTTAGTTAACGTTAATAGCAAAAACTAAACTTGTTTCCTGTTTGTCACGTGTGTCTCCTATTATAGTACGATTGCACTCAAAGTCAATAAACAATATCAATCCTCAAAGGGACTTGGTGACCCATTTTCCAAATACAGGAATGTTCTTGGCGATTTAAAATGAAGCCCAAACTATAAATAATCAACCCTTACCCTGAATAATTATATGTGAAAGGCTCAGATAAATAACTTCGAAGGAAATAGAATACGGCTTGTCCCACAACACTTTGAACATGAACAAACAGCAGTAGGCCAATGTTTTGCTCGTGACTGAGGCTCCGAGCGTAGAGATTGGGATCACAGTTCTTTGGATGTCTGGCAGATTAGTCAATCAATATCAATATCTAAACTGACAGCTGATCTGCTGAGACAGGACATTTCAGCTCCACTGATTGTGTTTACTCAATTGTAATACTTTTCTTTGTTTCTTTCCAACACTCTCACTCTGAATTCTTTAACCTTATAAGGTCTTTTTTCCCCTTCATCCGAAAATGAGAATAGTTTTTTTCCAAAATTAAAACTGTGATATCTCCTCATCCACAGTTCCGATTTTATTCAGTTGAATTGCTAAAGTAATGTAACCCTTGTGAGAAGAGGCGTGTGGTTTTATATATTTTTTTAAAAGATCATTAGGTTTTAATAAATCCGTAAACTCCTTAAAATGACTAGCGATTATAACGTTTTACTAAAACATTCATAAGTCCCGTTATAACAGCTTCAAAGACTCATCCCTGTAGCCGTACGGGCCTGTGGGAGTCTAATAAATCAATCTAGATCAATCTGACCAGTATTAGCGTCTCAAAAATGTGAAGAGAGACCAGATGGGTTTTTTTTGCTTTTCTGGGGCATTCCGAGATCCTGCGATCTCATTGGTCGTCAGACTCTTCTGAAAGCGCGTCAGACGGCACATGCGGAAGTAGGGGATCATATACATATCCTGTTTGTCATTGTGGGACCAAGGATCAGCTCAAAGTCGGTCACGGTTTTGGGACTGAATATGCTTCCAACATGTAAATGCTTGTGTTTATTGGAATTATATTTAGATGCTTTAGGTCGTAATCTTTCTAAAGATTCTAAAGAACAGTATTACACTGTGGGATGATGGGAAGGGACCGAACAATACAATAACAATTTTGGGGGTATTTTGCTCAGACTCTTGACTTTTAAAAAATAACTACATTTTATTTTTAAAAGGAGTTGCTGATTCGTTAGAGATCAAGGACAATAGGGTCTGGTATTCATATCGTGGTCATACGGTAAATACCTACGCTTGCTCAGGGACGATTTCCACGGCCTCCATGCATACAGCGTCTTGTTAAAGTCAACTTCCAATGTAAGTTTACTTAGTTTAGGGTTCGCTTCGGTCCAGATCTATTGTATATATGTTTTGGAACACTTGGGTAGCACACAATGAGCATGCAGTCAATTCAAGAGCAAAGAGTCTGTGCCTCACTATGCTCCAAACCCACCAGATTGTAAATGCAAAAGTGCTTCTACCTGTTCTGAATGTCCACCTATTACAATTAATATCGCACATTTCATTGCTTTGTACGTCTTCTTTCTTGCATGCTTTAAAGTTCCAGATATTACTCTTTTTATTTGTAACTTAGTAAGTTTGTCTTCTTATATTCTAAATAAACACATTACCAGATGGGATATCCCCATAGTGTAATGAACAGAGTTTGCTTAAATAGTAAAAATATACACCATGTAAGTACGGAACCAAACATCTTAATATGTGATCTTAACTTTAGAGCTGATGACACAACACACATCTGCTGTCTGCTTTCTGTTCCGAGAGAAGAGGCGGCAGCATGCGCTGTCCTGTCATGGCATCAAAGCATTAGCTTTCTAATGCAGACTACTTGATTACTAACCCTCAGGAAATAACAAAGCTATTTGTTAATAACAATATCAAATGAGAATGGGGGGTTTTGAAGGGTGGTTGTGCTGCTTTACAGTTCAATCTCACATAAGCATGCTTCAGTTTGTATTTCGGGACATAATTCGATGGAAAAAGAGATGCTCAGGGGGTGAGAGGACTGAAGTGGCTTTAGAGGGAATGGGTGGTGCATACATCATTTGTTTGGGAATCCAAATGGTTCACTTTGCGTCTGCTACCAAACAACCACAGAGATATATATATATATATATATATATATATATATATATATATATATATATATATATATATATATATATATATGCTCTCACACGCTGTGTACCTCTGCAGTCTCTACACGGCCCTCAACATCGAGACAGCTGAGCCGGCGGCTAGAAGCTAACGGCGCTAACGACACAAACGTTGCAAACGACGGCTAACAGGGCTAGCTCCGTGTGGGAGCCGCAGCGCCCCTGTGGGTGGGGATGGCGTTGTGAGCGGCCACCTCCGTATGAGAAGAGCAGGGCGGCGTCCATTAGCGAGCCAGGGGGCCGCAACAGAGACACTCACATGCACTGAAAAACATGTGATGCTATTGTAGCTTGAATTTGATGAATTTACTGTTTATTGGACCATAATTAGGACAATAATTAGCTAGCAAGCTAGAGAGCGTTTTGAGATATTTTCAGCCATATAAATTTGGTAAGAAATGTCGACACTAACATCAGCAATGATGTGGACAGTCAAATCCTTTAGTTTACAGCTTCAAAACATGTTTTAATTGTGCTGTTACTCTTTTAAGTGGAACTGTATAAAGAGTTAAACACACATAAACAGACATGCAGAGAGACAAAGGAGGGATGATGGATGTGTCCTGTCAGAGCAGCAGAGATTTACAAAGTCAACACCTCATATCGCTGCCAGGCATCATCAGAGCTCATGATCAAGTTCATTCCCCACATGCACATCTGCACACTAATCCTTCTCTATAAAAATCACAATATATTAGTCACAATGTCCCAGGTTGGAGACCAGTCGGTCTTCAACCTGGGACGTTGGCTGCACATCATCCTCCATCTATCTCTCCACTCTCTCTCTCTCATGTCAACTCACTAACAAAAGGCACCAATATGAAGTGTGTTGTTGCTGCTCAATAGTAAGAAAACCTGGCTCTCATTTATCAAAGCACCCATATATACTCCAAAATGTGTGTTTAGGTGCTGTCCTTCAAAACAAACATCTCCTCCACCTGCCTGTGCCCTTACAGTTGCATTCCTGGGGCTACCTTGATTTTTAACAGATTGTTACCACAGAGTTTTCCTTCCTGGGAGTTTGTGTTTTTGTCTTATAACTTATAATGAAAGTTTATTGTAACATTTTTAGTTGCCTAAAAACATCTTATTCAGCGTTCAGTTGTACTAGATTAGAAACACTTTATTAATCTCCAGTGGGGAAACTCATTTGTCACCAAAAGTCAGACTCAGACAACAACAGACAAAGTTCTGCACAGCAGACAAGAGACAAATTACAAAGAACAAACACCAAGGCACAGCCATACGAACCAAGACCGACGTCAGAAAAGATACTAAATCACAGGTGACTACGTCCACTTCTTCTGAAACTCTCTGCAGCGTTAATGGGTCTCCTTTCATTATCTACATCCTAGGGCTGTGCAGTATACCGGTTCGTTTTCAAATTTCCATACAGTATGAATTCTTCATACACCGTCATAGCCGTAACGACGGTTGCTCTTCAGCAGGCAGCAAAATGTATTTTTCACTACTAGGGGCGCAGCGGTCTGAGCTACTTACGAGTCATGGTGATAACTTCAGTCATGTTATAACTTTAGTCATGTTATAACTTTAGTCATGTTATAACTTCAGTCATGTTATAACTTTAGTCATGTTGTAACTTTAGTCATGTTATAACTTTAGTCATGTTATAACTTTAGTCATGGTGATAACTTTAGTCATGTTATAACTTCAGTCATGTGATAACTTTAGTCATGTTATAACTTTAGTCATGTTATAACTTTAGTCATGGTGATAACTTTAGTCATGTTATAACTTTAGTCATGTTATAACTTTAGTCATGGTGATAACTTTAGTCATGTTATAACTTCAGTCATGTTCTAACTTTAGTCATGTTGTAACTTTAGTCATGGTGATAACTTTAGTCATGTTCTAACTTTAGTCATGGTGATAACTTTAGTCATGTTATAACTTCAGTCATGTTCTAACTTTAGTCATGTTCTAACTTTAGTCATGGTGATAACTTTAGTCATGTTATAACTTCAGTCATGTTCTAACTTTAGTCATGGTGATAACTTTAGTCATGTGATAACTTTAGTCATGTTATAACTTTAGTCATGTTGTAACTTTAGTCATGGTTATAACTTTAGTCATGTTATAACTTTAGTCATGGTGATAACTTTAGTCATGGTTATAACTTTAGTCATGGTTATAACTTTAGTCATGGTTCTAACTTTAGTCATGATTATAACTTTAGTCATGGTGATAACTTTAGTCATGTTCTAACTTTAGTCATGTTGTAACTTTAGTCATGTTATAACTTCAGTCATGTTCTAACTTTAGTCATGTTATAACTTCAGTCATGTTCTAACTTTAGTCATGTTGTAACTTTAGTCATGGTGATAACTTTAGTCATGTTCTAACTTTAGTCATGTTATAACTTCAGTCATGTTCTAACTTTAGTCATGTTATAACTTTAGTCATGTGATAACTTTAGTCATGTTATAACTTTAGTCATGTTGTAACTTTAGTCATGGTGATAACTTTAGTCATGTTATAACTTCAGTCATGTGATAACTTTAGTCATGTTATAACTTTAGTCATGTTATAACTTTAGTCATGGTGATAACTTTAGTCATGGTGATAACTTTAGTCATGTTATAACTTCAGTCATGTTCTAACTTTAGTCATGTTGTAACTTTAGTCATGGTGATAACTTTAGTCATGTTCTAACTTTAGTCATGGTGATAACTTTAGTCATGTTATAACTTCAGTCATGTTCTAACTTTAGTCATGTTCTAACTTTAGTCATGGTGATAACTTTAGTCATGTTATAACTTCAGTCATGTTCTAACTTTAGTCATGGTGATAACTTTAGTCATGTGATAACTTTAGTCATGTTATAACTTTAGTCATGTTGTAACTTTAGTCATGGTTATAACTTTAGTCATGTTATAACTTTAGTCATGGTGATAACTTTAGTCATGGTTATAACTTTAGTCATGGTTATAACTTTAGTCATGGTTCTAACTTTAGTCATGATTATAACTTTAGTCATGGTGATAACTTTAGTCATGTTCTAACTTTAGTCATGTTGTAACTTTAGTCATGTTATAACTTCAGTCATGTTCTAACTTTAGTCATGTTATAACTTCAGTCATGTTCTAACTTTAGTCATGTTGTAACTTTAGTCATGGTGATAACTTTAGTCATGTTCTAACTTTAGTCATGTTATAACTTCAGTCATGTTCTAACTTTAGTCATGTTATAACTTTAGTCATGTGATAACTTTAGTCATGTTATAACTTTAGTCATGTTGTAACTTTAGTCATGGTGATAACTTTAGTCATGTTATAACTTTAGTCATGTTGTAACTTTAGTCATGGTGATAACTTTAGTCATGTTATAACTTTAGTCATGTTGTAACTTTAGTCATGTGATAACTTCAGTCATGTTATAACTTTAGTCATGTTGTAACTTTAGTCATGTTATAACTTTAGTCATGTTGTAACTTTAGTCATGGTGATAACTTTAGTCATGTTATAACTTTAGTCATGTTATAACTTTAGTCATGTTGTAACTTTAGTCATGTTATAACTTTAGTCATGTGATAACTTCAGTCATGTTATAACTTTAGTCATGTTGTAACTTTAGTCATGGTGATAACTTTAGTCATGTTATAACTTTAGTCATGTTGTAACTTTAGTCATGTGATAACTTTAGTCATGTTATAACTTTAGTCATGTTGTAACTTTAGTCATGTTATAACTTTAGTCATGTTATAACTTTAGTCATGTTGTAACTTTAGTCATGTTATAACTTTAGTCATGTGATAACTTCAGTCATGTTATAACTTTAGTCATGGTGATAACTTTAGTCATGTTATAACTTTAGTCATGTTGTAACTTTAGTCATGGTGATAACTTTAGTCATGTGATAACTTCAGTCATGTTATAACTTTAGTCATGTGATAACTTCAGTCATGTTATAACTTTAGTCATGTTGTAACTTTAGTCATGTTATAACTTCAGTCATGTTATAACTTTAGTCATGTTGTAACTTTAGTCATGTGATAACTTCAGTCATGTTATAACTTTAGTCATGGTGATAACTTTAGTCATGTTATAACTTTAGTCATGTTGTAACTTTAGTCATGGTGATAACTTTAGTCATGTTATAACTTTAGTCATGTTGTAACTTTAGTCATGTTATAACTTTAGTCATGTTATAACTTCAGTCATGTTCTAACTTTAGTCATGGTGATAACTTTAGTCATGCTATAACTTCAGTCATGTTATAACTTTAGTCATGTTATAACTTTAGTCATGTTATAACTTTAGTCATGTGATAACTTCAGTCATGTTATAACTTCAGTCATGTTGTAACTTCAGTCATGTTGTAACTTTAGTCATGTTATAACTTTAGTCATGTTCTAACTTCAGTCATGTTCTAACTTTAGTCATGTTATAACTTTAGTCATGTGATAACTTCAGTCATGTTATAACTTTAGTCATGGTTATAACTTTAGTCATGTTATAACTTTAGTCATGGTGATAACTTTAGTCATGTTATAACTTTAGTCATGTTGTAACTTTAGTCATGTTGTAACTTTAGTCATGTTGTAACTTCAGTCATGTTGTAACTTTAGTCATGTTGTAACTTTAGTCATGGTTATAACTTTAGTCATGGTTATAACTTTAGTCATGTTATAACTTTAGTCATGGTGATAACTTTAGTCATGGTTATAACTTTAGTCATGTTATAACTTTAGTCATGTGGTAACTTCAGTCATGTTGTAACTTCAGTCATGTTGTAACTTCAGTCATGTTGTAACTTTAGTCATGTTGTAACTTCAGTCATGTTGTAACTTTAGTCATGTTATAACTTTAGTCATGGTGATAACTTTAGTCATGGTTATAACTTTAGTCATGGTTATAACTTTAGTCATGTTATAACTTTAGTCATGGTGATAACTTTAGTCATGGTGATAACTTTAGTCATGTTGTAACTTTAGTCATGTTGTAACTTTAGTCATGTGATAACTTCAGTCATGTTGTAACTTCAGTCATGTTGTAACTTCAGTCATGTTGTAACTTTAGTCATGTTGTAACTTTAGTCATGTGATAACTTTAGTCATGTTATAACTTTAGTCATGTTGTAACTTTAGTCATGTTGTAACTTCAGTCATGTTGTAACTTCAGTCATGTTGTAACTTTAGTCATGTTGTAACTTTAGTCATGTGATAACTTTAGTCATGTTATAACTTTAGTCATGTTGTAACTTTAGTCATGTTGTAACTTCAGTCATGTTGTAACTTCAGTCATGTTGTAACTTCAGTCATGTTGTAACTTTAGTCATGTTGTAATTTTAGTCATGTGATAACTTCAGTCATGTTGTAACTTCAGTCATGTTGTAACTTTAGTCATGTTGTAACTTTAGTCATGGTTATAACTTTAGTCATGTTGTAACTTTAGTCATGTTGTAACTTTAGTCATGTTGTAACTTTAGTCATGTTGTAACTTTAGTCATGTTATAACTTCAGTCATGTTATAACTTTAGTCATGGTGATAACTTTAGTCATGTGATAACTTCAGTCATGTTATAACTTTAGTCATGGTGATAACTTTAGTCATGTTATAACTTTAGTCATGGTGATAACTTTAGTCATGTTATAACTTTAGTCATGTTGTAACTTTAGTCATGTGATAACTTTAGTCATGTGATAACTTTAGTCATGTTGTAACTTTAGTCATGTTGTAACTTCAGTCATGTTGTAACTTCAGTCATGTTGTAACTTCAGTCATGTTGTAACTTTAGTCATGTTGTAATTTTAGTCATGTGATAACTTTAGTCATGTTATAACTTTAGTCATGTTATAACTTTAGTCATGGTGATAACTTTAGTCATGTTATAACTTTAGTCATGTTGTAACTTTAGTCATGTGATAACTTTAGTCATGTTATAACTTTAGTCATGTTGTAACTTTAGTCATGTTGTAACTTCAGTCATGTTGTAACTTCAGTCATGTTGTAACTTCAGTCATGTTGTAACTTTAGTCATGTTGTAATTTTAGTCATGTGATAACTTCAGTCATGTTGTAACTTCAGTCATGTTGTAACTTTAGTCATGTTGTAACTTTAGTCATGGTTATAACTTTAGTCATGTTATAACTTCAGTCATGTTATAACTTTAGTCATGTTGTAACTTTAGTCATGGTTATAACTTTAGTCATGGTTATAACTTTAGTCATGTTGTAACTTTAGTCATGGTTATAACTTTAGTCATGTTGTAACTTTAGTCATGTTATAACTTCAGTCATGTTATAACTTTAGTCATGGTTATAACTTTAGTCATGGTTATAACTTTAGTCATGTTGTAACTTTAGTCATGTTGTAACTTTAGTCATGTTGTAACTTTAGTCATGTTATAACTTCAGTCATGTTATAACTTTAGTCATGGTGATAACTTTAGTCATGTGATAACTTCAGTCATGTTATAACTTTAGTCATGGTGATAACTTTAGTCATGTTATAACTTCAGTCATGTTCTAACTTTAGTCATGTAATAACTTTAGTCATGTTGTACCTTTAGTCATGTCATAACTTTAGTCATGTTGTACCTTTAGTCATGGTTGTAACTTTATAACAACAATTATTAACCCACAAATAACGCTCTTTACCAGGTAAAACACCACGACACAACAGTTTGTAACACAAACAATTTGTAATACTAATAATCGTACATTTATACCCTCCTGGGTCCTAAGTCCCTCCTTGTTTAGCTTCCTATGTGCATGTCATATGTACTTCATTTGTTGCCAAACAATTAGCCAGTACAAATGAATGTGGTTAGACCGCGAGTGATGGGCTGTGCATGAATTACAAAGCCTAAATAAAAGACACGGTATGGGAACAGTGTTGATTCACTTCACATCATGGTCAAATAAAGAAGTGTAGCACTTCCATTTAAATCATGGATGAAAAATGTGACGCACTTTCTCAGAGATTTCAACAGAACAGAAAATGTACATCAATCAGTTAATTTCTTCACTCCCAATTACAGACAAAACACAAGAGCTCATTATTAATGCTCAGATCCTCTGGCGGATCTCTTTGAAGCCAAACAGAGGGAGAGTTCAGGGCCGCTCACATGTTGCAGATAAAAACGCAGCATCTCCTCTTATGCAAGCTGGTTGGAGCTGAGCTGACGGTAGAGAAGTGTCAACTTTGGACATTGAGATCAGGGTTCTACGCTCTGACCTCAGGGTTCTTTGCTCTGACCTCAGGGTTCTATGCTCTGACCTCAGGGTTCTACGCTCTGACCTCAGGGTTCTACGCTCTGACCTCAGGGTTCTATGCTCTGACCTCAGGGTTCTACGCTCTGACCTCAGGGTTCTATGCTCTGACCTCAGGGTTCTATGCTCTGACCTCAGGGTTCTATGCTCTGACCTCAGGGTTCTATGCTCTGACCTCAGAGTTCTTTGCTCTGACCTCAGGGTTCTATCCACCGATTTGAGAACAGCGACATTTGGACCAATTCAGTTTACTAACCTTTCCTAGTGTAGTTCAGTGTTATATTGTGCATGCAGGTCTATAGCAGCAGAACAGTACTTATCTGGCCCAGTCATTCCAGGCCCTCCAGTGGTGAATCCCTGAACTACAAGCGCTCCCTCCCGTTGTAACCCATCTCACACAACAAACACAACATGCACACTGTTTATGGAAGGCCCTGGGATATACGAATGAAATTAAATCTGTATTCTCAAGCCTCTTTTGCCAGTTGATATTATCCGTGATAATAAATGACACACAATGGACAACACAATTAGTCACCCTCGCCCTCGCAGCTGGTCGTATATAATCCAGACAGAAGCTTGGAATCACTTTGCAAAACGACACGAGCTGAGTGATGACGGCCGCCAACGCTCATTGCTCGCTAATCTCTCCCGCTGATGGCGCAATTATCCCCGAGCGGTTCCCCTTTCTTTGAGATAAAACACAAGTTTCTCTCTTGATCGCAGAGGAAGTGGAAAAGGAGACAGGGAAAAATGTCAGAGGCCAAATGGTTTTGAATCATTCATTGGAGCCTCCATGCCTGGTGAACACCCACATCTGTACCCGCACCCCTTCCCATGATGCAACGCAATGAAATCACACAGAATAATAAACCTGCTGCACCATGCACTGCACATGCAACATTTGCCTTCATGGTACAAGAAAGTGCTCGGTAAGGTACAGTCCCAGTATAATTGCAGGCCAGGAGAAAGGTTCTCCATCACATCCCCTTATTGCCCTTACAGCAGCATGTGTGTAACCTCCGAGCGGCTGGGACCGGCTTCAGTTGTTTTACTTCATCATCAGCTCAACCAGCCTGCTGCTGCTGCTGGAAGTGCACTTCTTATCTGCTGCCTGTTATCTATCTTTTGTTGCCTAAGCCTAGTGCTAAACTATGTGTTGGTAGTGAGAGCCGGCTGGCAGGGAATTACATCCTTTTACTAAAAATAAGCAATACATACATTCATAAATGAATTAAGAAGTAACCCATCATCGTTGCTGCTTGTGAACGCTTCATTAGCACTCAGTCAATGAGTGCTTTCTGCAGAGTGCCTCGTGGTGTCCCACTGCTGTGGATTATTAAGGTCCATTAGACTGATGACGTCCTTTGTGGAGATAAAGAAGGCTGATTGGCTGGGCCTTGGAAGCAGATGATTAAGTTCTTAATTACTGCTTCTATACGTGACGCCGTTGGTGTCACTGGGTGTACTCGTCTGACTTGCTCTGCTGTCTACATGTCGGTTCTTTCAAACCCTGAGCAGCTCACGTCTTGGGCGCTATACATGAACAATGAGCTGTGGTCCAGAGTAGAACGTAACAAAGGAAAGATGTTTTCATTTCCATGATATTCTAGAGCCATACTTGAACTTCAAAAGAGCGAGTGACTCGAGGAACAGTTCACTCCAGCTTTCCGGTTCCTTTTCTCAATGTCAGCGTTTGCAAACCAACTTCTTAAAGAATTCAAGCACAGACTTTAATGCTCTCGCCTACGTCTACAATCTGAATTCAGCATCTACAACGTCTACGTGTTGATTGAGGTTTTTTGTCGGGCTGTAAGCTTGAAGGAAAGTGCTGCTCTCCTTGCTGATTTCTCCTCGCTTGATAGTTTAATAACTCCAACAATGCAGCAGGTGGCCAAAGTCGTCTGTCCGGGTGAGTGACAGTTCTGCAGGAGCATCTCTCATCGGTGCAGGAGGAGTGTTTCAGACAGCCCGCCCTCCAGAGCCACCTCAACACATCACGCAGGTCCTTCCTCAATGCTTCCAAAACATGAGTGTTTTTGGGATCTGAGCTTGTTTCGCCTGTGTCTTCTGGTACAAAAAAATGATGATGACTACAACTGTTTTCTGATCAGTCGCCTCTGTTTTATTACCATTATTATTCCTGCTCTCAGCCCAACCTGCCGTCTACCCGTTAAAGGGAGTTTTCCCCTCACTGTTGTCACCGCCACATTATAGAGTAACGTCTAGACTTGCTCTGTGTGAAAAGTTCTCCATAAAACTTCTTAGAATTTGACGCTAC
>NC_136606.1:21360701-21378201 GCF_910589615.1 Taurulus bubalis | reverse complement strand
TCATTATTTTGGAAAATTAGATGAAAATTGAGATGCTAGCTCCTTATTTTCATATTTCTATTTTGGGTCATGGTTTTAAAAAGCTAACTGGTTGTAAGGACCGACATCCCAGTATTGGACATGGCGTCCGCGGCAGCAAGGTGGCGCTGCTGAGTGAGAGCAGACATGATCCTGCATGAAAGGCACTGCAACGCAGAAACCACACAAATAACCGTCTCTACCAATCAGCTCCTCCGAGACAGACGCACACTTATTAAAGGAGCTTTTAAAAAACAATGGGTGGATATGTACTTTATTCATCTCAGGGATGAAAGATATGTACAGCGCAGATGTTACTTTAGGAAATGAAATGCAGCTGCACGTGCGCTGGCATGATGTAGTCCCACAATCATACTTTTCATAAATGTGGGAAAAGGCTTCTCTTTTTGTTGTGGCAGTCTGTTCCATCCATTGTCAGCGCCAGCAGCAGTCATGTGCTGTCGCCTTCCTCCCCACTGCGCATGCGCGCGCTCTCCTCCTCCTCCTCCTCCTCCTCCTCCTCCTCGGTGTGGCTCCTCTCTACCTGACAGCTCGGAGGAGGACGTGCACACAGCCGAGCCCGCGGCTCCTCTAGCAGTGATAACGGGCATCGGGAAGCGGGGAGAGTGGGCTGGATACCGGCAGCGGTCGTCCCCGAGCATCCCGCTGCGCGCCGCGGCATGGAGCGCTCCTGATCCCGGCAGGACGCCCGGAGAGCTCAGCCATCCTTCTTCCCCGCGTCTCATCCGTTTGGATACTTCGAGGCCCGGCCATGTCTGCGAGGGAGAAGGGGACCCTGACCAAAGACAGTGTCAGCCTGCTGCCATGTTTCTATTTCGTGGAGGTGGGTTCCCGCTGCATGCCCCCTCCCCCTCCATCACCTAGACTCCAGTCTGCGTCTTGTGTAACTACCTCAGATCCACGAGACGGGCTTCCTGTGACGATCGGCTTTAGACTCGACTCATACTATTTGTAACATGTAGGTCATATGTGCATATGTGGTGCGTTCAGGTGAGTTTGAGCCACATGTGATGCATCCATCACCTGCACAGAGCCACCTGTTCTCACGGCGCAGACGCCTCCACCAGTGCAGAGACACGCGTCTGTGCGCGTGTCCTCGGGGCTGCGCGGGACCGGTCAGACCCGCGCACCGTGTCCCTCGCGTGAGGACGCGTGTCCCCTCGGAGACACCAGACCCGGGGAAGGACGAGCACACGGACACACTTCTGGTGTCACTATTTGTTTCCTCGTAACTTTTCCAGTAGATCCAACAGAAGACCTTGATGATGATGATGATGATTATTATTATTATTATTATTATTATTATTATTATTATTATTATTATTATTATTATTAGTCCTTGCGATCATTTCGATCCAAACATATTTTCATCAGTTGGTGCTTTTCGCGCAGGAAATGTCTGCAGCTCCTCTCGGGAGAATAAACAGCTATGCAGCCAAAAAGCGTCATGCCAACATCCCATAATGTGAGGCGCGAGTCTGGAGACAGGATGCTGGACGATGACTGTGTGGAGAGGATTCCATATATTTTGACATGTTTATACATCAGGACGATACAAATACATACAATGATAATAAGATAATAACACAATTGGTTTCGAACATCTCTGTGCAGACGGCTCCTTTATGCACGCTCTAATTCTCCATGGCTCACGACCAACCGGCTGCTGATTACAGAGCTGCCTGTAATGCTGCGTGATGGATGCTGTGTGATGGATGCTGCGCGATGGATGCTGCGCGATGGATGCTGCGTGATGGATGCTGCGTGATGGATGCTGTGTGATGGATGCTGTTGGGATGGATGCTGTTGGGATGGATGCTGTGTGATGGATGCTGTGTGATGGATGCTGTTGGGATGGATGCTGTTGGGATGGATGCTGCGTGATGGATGCTGTGTGATGGATGCTGTGTGATGGATGCTGTTGGGATGGATGCTGTTGGGATGGATGCTGTTGGGATGGATGCTGTGTGATGGATGCTGTGTGATGGATGCTGTGTGATGGATGCTGTTGGGATGGATGCTGCGTGATGGATGCTGTGTGATGGATGCTGTGTGATGGATGCTGTTGGGATGGATGCTGTGTGATGGATGCTGTTGGGATGGATGCTGTGTGATGGATGCTGTGTGATGGATGCTGTGTGATGGATGCTGTGTGATGGATGCTGTGTGATGGATGCTGTTGGGATGGATGCTGTTGGGATCCCTCTCTTGGTTCGGGGTTCCCTCCATGTGTTTCCCGTGTTGTGTTTGCAGCCTTCCATAATTCCAATGCGCCCTCACTCATATTAACGGGCCTGAAGTGGACACGGTGGGGAATGACTCCGGCCCCTGTTCCCTGGAGGATTTGACTACCCTGTATTTTATTTATATATATATATATATATATATATATATATATATATATATATATATATATATATATATATATATATATATATATATACGAACAACAGTAATCATGTAAACTAGGCCAATGCTGGAAGTTCATTCTACTCACTGCATATACTTCGGGCCCACTGGACTCCTCCTGTGTCAGTGGCTGTCCTGTCAGCGTGATGTAGCGTCCCTCAGTAGCTTGGAGGAGATCAGAGCGAGCCTGTCATGATGGACCCACCTCCCTGAGGACACCTCTGCATCAGGACTCAGGGCTACCTGCCTTGTGAATTCTTAATTCTTAAAGCAGATGTGATACGTCTCCATGTAATAGGGGTTCAAAACAACACCGTGCTTTGATATGAGGGTTTGGGGTTTAGTTTGATCAAGGTGTTTGGTTTTCAGGGGTTTAGACATTACTAAGAGCCAAATTGGATCTGAAGTTGTTCTGCAAAACACAGAAGATGTATGACAGTCGACCACTTGGATTAGATTAGGAATGGAGCTGCATCATGCACACCAACTGGTTGCTGTAAATTCACATAGAGACGTAACACCTCTGAAAGCTAGGCTTGGTAATTTTGATGCTTGATTTACAAAAAACAGCCCAGTGTTGACAACTCTTCTCCAGTGAAAGTAGCTTGCAGCACTAGCTACTTCTGGAACATTTTTATGTTTGGTAAAAATGATGTATATGTACATGACACGGTGAAAAAACCCTCATGCATAGTAAATGAGACGGGGTTGGGTCCGGAGTAGAGCGGAGCGCTGGGTGCTCGTCATGGATTACAGAAATACGTAGATTTGTCTCGGCGCTACGACCCTCTGAAGTGTGGGAGCAAGCCTCTAGTTTGGTTATTTCGCCGTCGCCATCTTGGATTACAGGCGTCGTCATGTTGGTTTTTTCGTATCTAATGAACTGAAGTGACCATAACTGGAATGTGGAGGAGCAACGTAGAGACGCCGTGTACAGCTTTAGTAGCGGCAGAGACCTTCATGTCTCTTATGGTCTGTTTGACTCTAAATGAGCATAATGTACTAAATGAACATCATGCTGTATTGAAGAAGACTTGAAACTAGAGATTGAGACATAACTCATGTTTACAATGTTTACTGAGGGAATACATCAAGAGAAGTAGAGTGAGCTTTAGCTAACGTTACAGATGTTGTTACCTGCCAAGTTTAAGAAAGGAACAAATGATAAAATATTCATATTGAACAGCCAAATCTGATTAGAATAAACAATAATTGTCATTGGGGTTCAGGCCTAACGTTCACCATCTCAACTTCATAAAATAAGATAATCCTTTATTAGTCCCGCAGTGGGGAAATTACAGGATTACAGCAGCATTGCTCACAAGTGAATAAAAGACAAAAAATCAAGTAATATAAATGAACAGTAATAGAGAACAATAAAAAAACAGTAAAGAAGAATATTAAATATACAGACTGAATAAAAAAGTATATATTCATGTGATATTTATCAGATGACTGGACGGTTTCAAGTTTATTTTCAAGTGTATGTATCAAAACAAACCAAAGTCAGGATTACCATTCCTGCTCATGGATTATGAGCTGGTTTTATTCGATGTTCAGGAGCAGCTGCAGAAGTGAGGCCTGTGCTCGCTGTAGCGGCCCGGCTTCAGTTTGTGGTGGAGTGCAGCGAGGCGCCACTGTGAAGCCTCAGGCGGCTTTCCTGCAAAGTGGAACAAATGGAAGCACGAGGAAGGCCGAACAACTGTTCTCTCCAACGGGGGAAAACAAAAGCTGAAACCATGTGTTTAATAATTGTAGGGAGGGACGTGGCCATGAGCCCAGACGAAGGACAAAGCCGATGTTCAGGCTGGCTTCTGTTCCCGCTCGCTCCCTGAGCTGCTGCTGGGTCTCTCAGGCTCACGTCAGGATGCACAACAGCCACAGCTTTTGGGACGGCCTCTCATCCAGACGAGGGGCTCGTAGTCCTGCTGGGACCGAGCGACACGCTGGACCACGTGTTGAACCTCCACAACATGCAGCTTGTGGTTCTTGATGTGCAAAGGGGATTGGGAGAGCAGTAGTGTCAAAATAAACTGAATTTGATTGAATTAATGTCAACAGCTAGGGTGTGGCATTGACATAGCCAGAGAAGTCACACCAAAATTATTATTATTTTTTTTTAAATACAGCAGACATCAGCAGACCAGCGGTTTCTTATTCACATTAATCCAGTAAAAGGCTCCTGTTGTCTGGTTGATGTGCTCTCTGCAGAGCGGCGACCCTCCTCCAGAGCGACCCGCTGACCAGTGAGAGGATCTCCCAGTGTCACTTGAGTTCATGTGAGGTCAACGTTTACATCTGGTTGGCTTCACAGTGGAGATTTAGGAGCCTCAGAATGTGGACTCAGCAGCTGGTGCAGTACAACAGGCTCCACCGTGAGTCAGATACGTTTATTAAAATATGAACGTCGATGAGGCCACTCGTCTGAGCCGCTGAGCTGCATCCCCTGGGCAGACTGCCACCGGTTGAGAAGGTTAAACATGTTTTCGGTTCATAAGGAAGCTATTGCCAACGGACCCAGTGGCAGCGATGTCATGCATTAAAAGAAGGATATGGAAACCGGTCCTCTCGTTGTTGTGCACAAACTGTGCAGCTCTCTCCGTGCTGCAGCGTGTGTGTTCATGGCTGCAGACGTGTGGAGTGTGTGAAGAAGTGGCAGGTTACTGCTCATGCTTCTTGTACCTGCCTTTTTCTTTATATTTATGGATTTATGTTATGTATATACTCTTTTCTGGTTAATTCTAGTGACGCTGCGTTGGAGAAAGCGGTTGTGTAATTGATTATCAAATTGTGTGTTGCTGCAAAGTGAATTCATTGTTGGTTGGGACATATATATCATAATGCAACATCATCATAAGTAAGATTACGGTTCTCAACAACCTCTCAAGCAGGGCTCAACATTAACTTTTAAAATGTCAACCTTTGTGTACCGTAGCTGAACATATGGTCGCCACGTTCCGTCCCTGATATGTTGAGTGATTCAGAGAAAATGTGACATGTATACATGTGTATGATGTACATGCTTTGCAGTACAATTGACCTCCAGCTCAAAGATGCTGGGATTCTTCTACCAAGACTCCACCGATGATCGTTTTGTTCCTCGTTCAGGTTCACTTGGTTCTCTGTTAGTTAAACTTATTTGAACCTTTCTCCTCACAGTGAAAACAAGTTCATTGCTTCTCCATCGTCTCTGGAACAGATGCAACACGTCAACTTATATGCAGAGTTGTCTGTTCTGTCCTGACAGGAACAGACATATTTAAAACGAATGCAACAAATAAACAAAGTTGCTTTTATTTTGCGGTGGATGTTTTGCTGTTCTATAGGATAAAAAGTGTTCACCGCTGATGAATTGGTTGCCAATGATCCAAAATAGTTGCCATTGGCAACCTGGCAACATCCGCAGTGGAGTCCTGCTCTCAAACACGCGTACGGCCACTTGAGGACGGTCTGCTCCTACGAGGGGCTCCGGCGCCGCCATTACGGGACGCTAATGGTTTCACCTCGTGTGCGTTGCTATGGCGATACGAGCAACATGTTTGGGTTGTGTCCCACTCTCCAGTAGTGGGACACAATATATTCACCGTTGTATTATTCATGGGGGTTATTAAACAGAGAACAAAAGCACCATTTTCAGCATTTTAATGCACAATTTGAGGAGTCTGAGGAGCCTGAGTGGAGAGATTGGTCCTGTACGTGACCCGGTTGAAAAAAAGGCCATTCTGTTTTCTAAACATATCTGTGTCACGTCGGGCTTTCGAGACGCCGTGGCAGGAGGGCCAGCAGAGAGCGCAGGCTGCCGGAGGTCCGGTCGGACCAGAACATGTGACACATGAGAGCGTCTGTGCGTGCGGATCGGACCGAAGGCGAGACAAAGAGGACGAGCTGCAGAGAGCAGGCCGGCAGTGGGTGTTAGCAGATGTAGGGCAACGGAGCATCTCTGCTGAGCTCCACTCTCCCACAGGAGCCCAGGCCTCTTCAGAGGAAGACGCTCTGCTCTGTGATGCTCTGTGATGCTCTGTGATGCTCTGCCATGTAGTTGATGAGGCAGTCGGTCAAACAGTTAATAC
The DNA here is from genome assembly GCF_910589615.1 of Taurulus bubalis. Lineage (NCBI taxonomy): Eukaryota > Metazoa > Chordata > Actinopteri > Perciformes > Cottidae > Taurulus > Taurulus bubalis. The sequence goes on along the minus strand of NC_136606.1, from coordinate 21,371,683 downwards.
TGCAGCCACTCACTCAGACAGGAAGTAGCTATACAGGCAGTCACTACAAGCACCTTGTTTGCAACAATTGAAGGCAGATATGTGTCATTTATGCCTGAGGCGGAAACAAGTTGACTCTCTGAACGCTCGACAGCTTCTTGTGTTCATCTTTTGCTCTGCGGGTTTGTGTTGTATATATTTCTGCTATTTTTGCAAGCGAGGTGCTGCCAACTGTTTTTCTCTTGCCTTCATTTGTTTTGTCTCTCTGGATTTCTTTGGAAGCTCTTTTCACACTTTGTAATCGACTAAGATACATAGGATCAAATAACTTTAACCAAATTGAATCTCTCGAAACGGTACATTTAATATTCCTCACATGCACACGCACACACACATGCACACAGACACACACTAAAGTACATTTAGTTGAGCACTGATTTGAGCTCATCATGCTTTACTTATTTTCATTTTATGCTCTTTATACTTTTCAGAGAGAAAATATTGTTCTTTTTGCTCACTTCCATTTATCTGACAGCTATAGTCATTAGTTACTTTTTAGGTTCAGATTTGACATGAGTTTATGAAAAAGGATGTATTTGATTCAACTACCTTTAAAGTAGTTTACATGTAAATGCATCATGTAATGGTCCAATAATATCCAGGGTTTGAAAGAGTTCAAGATTGATATGTTTATACAGTAGGTATTGCATTTTACTCAAGGAGAAGTATTTCTGTAAAACAATTTACAGAGATGAAAGTAAGAAGTAGGTCAGTTAAAATGTACTCTGAATAAACTTTACTGTGTTACATTTTTAAAACAGTCAGCTTTTCAAGTTGCCCGCAGCAGTTTTTAAAAAGTGCAAGTTTACAATTTTCTAAATTGCTTTTTTGACAACAGTAGAGACAGCTTTTATCTTTTGACTGTCTCCGTGTGTTGTCAGTGTCAGACTTCACTTCATAAGACATGCATTTATTTTATTTTTATTTTCACAAGACATTCCCATTGAGATTTGAAATGTCTTTATCTAGGGAGTTCTAGCCAAGAAGGCGGCATGACAATTTATCATGAAACCACAACCAACAGACTTAAAACAAAACATTAAATAGTTCAAACAACAAAAGGACTTTCACGAGCAACAGACTTGAAACCAGCAACAGATTGCATCAAACAACGCATTAGCAGTGGCATTCAGTGGTCAAATAGTCCTCTTAAATGCTTATGAAATAATCTAGTTTAATTAGGTGACTTTGGAGCTCACATTAAAAAGCAACTTCAAAAGTAAAGTTTGTCCACATGCCCGAAAGTTGCAGCTGCTGATAGTTTGTGTAAAATGGCCTTTTTAAGTCAAATGTACCAATACTACCGTTTCTCACACACACTGCAATGATGTGTGCGGAAACCCGAATCAAAGGCAAATCCTTACTCAGCATGGTACACTAGTCAAGCATTTTCAAAGAAACGGAGAGACTTGAAGCGTTACCAGACAGACGACTGAGAAAACTCCATCGCTGTCGGTGCTGTTGGCCCAGCACAAATAACTGCCAGCCAAAGCCCACTGGAGCCTGCTTTCCATTTTTACACATCTATTATTCAAACTGCACCGTCTCTTCCGTCGTCACTGAGGCCGCCAGCAGCACATGAGAGCTGTCAGAGGAGTGTCATACGGCAAAGGGCCGAACACTTATCCAAATGTGAACACCCAAAGAAGGAAGTGCACAAAGCAGTAAATTAAATATATATTCCAACTGGACTATGAAATAACACAATGCCAAAAAGAAACGAGAGAAGTGCACTCAGCACAGTGGAAATCCCCACCAGGTGTGTCTGCAACCATCACACCTGTATCACCTGTCTAGAAACCAATGGACTGCAAGGCTTCGTAAAACACTCTTCATGCAAACTCAAAAACCAGCGGCGATGTATGCAGGCAATCATCTTAAAGCCGCTGTAAAAAACATTTCATACAATCTTGCCAAAAACAGCTGCGAGATACAGAAGTGTGTGTAATGGTTAGCTAGCCAAACACAATAAATACAAGTGAGTCGTCATACAATACACATAAAACAATCTTGTGATAAAAAAATGTAACTCAACGAGTTGTTTGGCCGCGTAGCAGTGAAACTAAATCACTGCCTGCAACTACAAGAGGTCCATGAGCATGCAACTACCACTGGGCAACCAAAATACGATGCAGTTTACTGCAGCAGAATGATCGATTAGCCGGGTTCGATCCCCAATCCCGGGCGGGCCTTCTGTGTGGAGTTTACACTCTGGGTTCTCCGGCTTCCTCCACAGTCCAAAGACGTGCAGGTCAGGTTAATTGGAGACTCTAAACGGTCCGTAGCTGAGGATGTGAGCGTGCATGGTGAATGTCTCTATATGAGCCCTGAGATGAACTGGAGACTTGTCCAGGGTGAATGCTGCCTTCACCCAATGTCAGCTGGGATCGGCTCCAGCGCCCCGGAATAGGATAAGCGGTTTGGATAATGGAATGGTTTGATTAGATTAGCTTGTTGTCTCACATCTCAAGTTGCCAATCAGACTGTGAGAAGCATGCAGAATGAGAAGTCCTGGCCTGGATGTCCGCTGGCTGCACCGAAGCCCTGTAATACTGCCCCTTGCCCCCTGAGGCTCATCGTCATCAGGCCGATCGCCAATGGGTTCTGAGATTGATCCACTTATATGTATTATCTCTGCTTGTAAAATCAGGATTGTTGCATCATGGGATGACATTTTGTCATCTGTCAGGATTTTAATTATCAAGATTAAAATATGTATTTCATACGGACATGTGATCCAGTCCAGATTTATTTGTACTTTGTGTTGTTTTACCAATGGTTATGGTCGGCGCTAGTAGATTAGGATGGCATGCCATGGCACTACATGCACCTTGCCACACACAAGAGGAACGATTAGCAGTTCAGCAAAAACAGTATGAATGTGGCTTCAGGGAGCCCGGACATCGATCATATCATGTTTTATCCAAATTATACTTGATATCCTATTCTCTGTAGTACTGAAGGTTTAATGTTGCTTACTGTGAGATGGCTTGCTCTCTGTACTGATTAATTTCACAATTTAAAGTCACATACAAAGGAAAGGAATCATACAGAGTATTTGTAGAGACATTGAAGCGTACCAAATACGATTTGCCGCCATTGGCCTCGGCAGATCCCGCTGCACTTTCAGAATAACAGGATGTGACATAAATTATCCTGGAGAAATTTACTTTGAAGTATGGAGAGTGCAGCATTCCTCCTAGAACAGCTTCATCTCCAGAGCGTGAGCGGGGCGAATGCTGACATCACTGACCTATATTTCTCATTTCCACGAGCTGAGATTGCTGGACGCGAGGTGAGGGAAGCTGACGGTGAGCCAAGGGAACCAGAGAGAGGGGGAGGGGGACGAGGCAGGAAGACAGCGTGGAGCTCGATGGTGGGCTGCATGAGCTGGTCTGCAACACGGAGCTGTGAGACTCCTTCCCTGTTTAAGTTAGGGATGCAATGTCCAGGGCTGTGGCTCAGAGGGCGGGCGGGTTGTCCTTCAATCAGAAGATCGGCGGTTTGAATGGTTGACATGTGGTGTTAAAGCGCTTTGAGTGGTACGAAGACCAGGAAGGCCCGAGGGATTGGCGAACCTCTGAAAACACTGCTGCACACACGCCGTGCAAAGCTTCCCCTTCTGTGTGTCAAGGAGATGGAAAGATAGGGGGAAGGGGAAATAAATTAGCGCCACTGAGAGCAAAATGCAGGTAAGACTCACACTGAGCTGAAATGAAACCCATAAGTGCCCATAAATGAGCTGGATCAACTATATAGTTCATGTCAGTGGGGTACCTCCTGGTGAAGGCACGCCCACCACTCTGCCTCTTTTTGTTGTTGCCTTCGTTGGTTGGGTTGCGGCATGAGAAGTGACATTAGTTCGGTTTGGGAGAGAACGTCAGGGTGAAACGACCAGATGGATCATGCCTCCTGCGACCGAGGCGGTCTGATGCTGCGTGGCCACGCACGTGTGTTCAATGCACACTGAGTATTTTCTGAGAAATGAACTTTCGGAACAATGGCTGCGATCACCACTCGACTGGATCTGAAGATTTAAGATCAGAATCTTGTCACATTTATGGTTTTATCTGCCGACTGTCAACACCAACTGACGCGAACTGGAAAAGACCAGATCCAGCAGCTGAGAATCAAGTTATAATAAACTGGGATTGTCCTTTAACTTGAATTTTCCCGTATTTGCAAAAAGACAGCATCATTCCTACCAATGGGATCAACCACACCCTTGCATGTGCTCTTTTAGGGCTTTTTATGCCGCTGTATGGGAAGAGCTCTTTGAATATTCTTGATTGTGAATGTAGCATAAAAAGTAATGTCAGATGTTTGTTCCATAATTCCTGGCTTCCAACTGTCTTTTCAATTTTTTCCACATGTCCCATTCCCTTGAAGTTCACCACTAGTCTTTGTAAGGAAAGGAGTAGGGGAGGATAGGAAAACCGGACGGAAAGACAGGAAAACTAGTGTGTTAGTGAGCAACCCCTGGCAGAGACAGACAAATGGAAGGAAGCCTGCAAACAGAGGCCCTCTGTGTGGTTGTGTGTATGTGTGTACACGTGGTTCAGATGCCAGCAGGAGTGTGTGGTGCCTTGAAGGGATCCCCCTGTGTTGAGCTTCTAGCTCCTCCATCCCGTTGTTCTACTTAGCATTAGCAGAGCGAGCGACTGCGTACCAACGAATCAGGGTATTAAGCCCATGATGCTCGAGGCCACGTTCAGCTCTCACTGCAGTCCTCTGTGGACACTTCACCGCCATCAATTACACATCAGCTTTCTGCCTACATATGCACCTCACTTCTCTGTGCCTGCTGTGGGGGGTTGGGACATATTCTGGAAAGAATTTTGACACTAGCACTGCAGCGTTAGCGTGTGAAATGGAGTCGTTGATATTGGGGTTTTTAATTGTCATGTTCAAGGTTTTCTTCACAAAATTCAGAGCATTCAGAGATTATCTATTTAAAAATATAGTGGATTAATATCTGCCTGAATGGAGTGAACACATGAAAAAGCATAGCCAGGCTGGCCGAGCATGCTTTCAGTACATGTTAGGGCATGTTTCCCACTGGCTAGCTAGCTAATGGTCGCCGGGCCGCACTGCTCTCATAATATCATGCTGATCACGGTGTCACCGCTGAGGTGTAGCCCCCCACCCTCCGGTTCCACCTCAGTAAACACTGACCGCACAGGTATCATCTTTTGGACTGTTGCCTCTCTTTGCACCGTTAGCTGCAAGCCGCTGGCTCCGAGTCTCCATGCATAGAGCCGTTGGAAGGCAATCAAAATGCTCTCAATTTAGCGTTTTTGCACCTTGAGAGGTGCTATACGACATTCATTACCTGGGCACCGCTGACATCACAAGCACACAGGAAGTAAACACATGGTTTACTTGGTGAATTTAAATTCAACTATTCAGTATACTCAGTATTTGGCGCTCGGGGAATGAGAACAGGCTGAACACAGAGAAGGAAAGCATCTTCTGCAAACAGTTGTTTGCTGTTCTGAATGTCGTGTACAGCCCCAAGAGATACGCAGAGTTATTATCAGTATGCCTCAGTTGTGCCATTTCAGTCCATCTCGCTCCTCATTATATGATATAAGGTTGTTTTTTATAGCGGGTTATGAAAATGAATAACCGTGTTCCAACATATCTGATTTGAGGGACTTGTGATGGGGAGCTAGGACTGGATATCCACTCCCGTGACTGGTCAGTGGGGAAATGGCCATTCAGCGTGTCTGAGGCAGAAATGTACATCAACCGAGAGCTGATCTCTCGCTATCTCCCACACACCAACTGAGAGAACACCAGCTTTATTAGTGGAACTTTATTTCATGGTTGGTGAATGAACTGCTGCGCTATGATTGTTCTTTTATGATTGTAAGACCTCCAGCTGGCTGTAGTAAACGCAACCTAGCTGTTTGTTGGGAAGAGGATTCTTACAGAAGAAGAGCACTTGATGTTCATGAGAGCAATGCATTCCACACGCCATCTCCCCTCCCCCTCGGGTTATGAAAGCCATTTTCCATGCCTTCGTCCTCGTTATCAAATCAAATTAGCATGTTCATTGAACCATAGGGTTATGGGGGCAGCGTTCAGTGCCTGTTCTTCTATTCATTTATTCATCCATAGGCAGTATGTTAAAGCTCCTCCTGCCTCAGCTGTTCCATCTCTCTGACATCTTTTCCTCCTGTCGACTCACAGCTGCCGATCCTGGTGTCGTCCGTGGTCAGCCTGTACTTCCTGGAGTGGACGGATGTGTTCAAGCCGGCGAAGTCCGGCTTCAGCTGCCATGACCGCAGCCTGAGCCTTCCCTACATCGACCCCAACCGCGAGGTCATCCCGCTCCTGATGCTGCTCAGCCTGGCCTTCGCCGGACCCGCCATCACGGTAAAGCTGCCTTCACGCAAATAGGAAGCTTTCGGGTCAGCAATATGTCAGCAAAGAGAAAGAGAGGAAGCGTTTCCCCGTTTCTAGGCAACAGCAACAGTTGCAGCTTCGATGTGATCAGCAGCAAATGAGGTGGAAGTTGAAATGATTTGAGCCTTAAGGGCAGCACACAGCTGGTCATGCGCGGGCGACTTAAAGATCAATCGGAAAAATTGGCAGCATCTGAACTTGTTGTAGATTTCCATCCTTTTATTGACATTATATTGCTTGATGATTATTTCCTCTTTCCAAGTATCACATTTATGACTATGAAAATATAATAATTTACTTCAGGTAGCAAATAGTTACTGACAGCAACACACCACATCAGCTTCACAGTCTTTATTATCTTTATTCGTTGGCAGATGACAGTATGAATTATACAATCCTCTCGACAGTGTTTTGAAAGTGTAATATGAATATGGTTCACCTTGGCGAGGTCACCAGACTCATAGAGACAGAACACCATTCACGCTCACATTCACACCTGCGGGCGATTCATCCCTTCATAAGCGGCATGTCTTTGGGCTGTGGGAGGAAGCCGGGACCTGGAGGAGCACACAGAAGGGCCGTCCAGCCCGGGATCGACCCCCGGGCCTTTTTTGCACCACATTATGTGAAACTCTACCGGAGCCGAACGTCAGGGCGAATTGGGCTTTTAGGCCTTAAAGAGACAGAGGCTGAACACAGGTGCTGCAGCATTGGACGGTCTGGTGAAAGATAATATATTTTATAACATTTCGGCCTGTAAACTTGTTCAAGTAGACATCTGAAATAAAAGCATGAAGTTGAAAAACGAGCACACTGTGTCTCCTCTGAATTCAGGGGTAAAGGCACTAGTAGGTATTGTTATTGGATGATGATACACATCCATACATATACTTGCTTTACACAGAAATAGCACAATAATGATGGACTCTTGACTTTGACTCATCAATGAAGAAAACCCAGAAATCCGACTTTAGAAGTGTACATTGTGCTCCATACATGTGTGTGTACAAATCATACAATAATGTGATTTGCAAACCAAGATATCTGGCTTTAGTCCTTATACTAACAGTTTAAGTTGCCTTTCAAGTTTCTATTTGTGTCTCATTCTCTGAACCTGATTGGATACATCTGGAGTTCAGTGATGCCATAACCTGACCCACTGCAACACACAGCAGAACACATCCTTTCACGTGGAGTCCCTTCTGATAATCCCCTCAGGGCCCACCAGTGGAGCTGTGGGCCTGCAGGACGCGTCCCTCAGGCCAGCAGGACGCGTCCCTCAGGCCTGCAGGACGCGTCCCTCAGGCCAGCAGGACGCGTCCCTCAGGCCAGCAGGACGCGTCCCTCAGGCCTGCAGGACGCGTCCCTCAGGCCAGCAGGACGCGTCCCTCAGGCCAGCAGGACGCGTCCCTCAGGCCTGCAGGACGCGTCCCTCAGGCCAGCAGGACTCGCTGTTGATCCGTTATCGGCCCATGACCCGGCCCACCTCAGGCCAGGCAGCCTTTCTCGGCATGCACAGTTATTATGGCCAGCAAGGCATGTCATCGCTTCCTTGGAAGTTTCTGAAAACAAACAAACACACTCTGGCATTCACACCAAACGCAGCCATAGCGCTGGCTAACGGAAACCCATCATTTCCGTTAGCTTGTAAAGGTTGTTTTGCATCCACAAAATGATTCATGTCATCGTCAGTCAGAAACAGGTGATTTATTTCTTTTAATAGAAGAGGAGAGACTTTTTTATTTGATTCAGTTGAAAAATAATAGGGGGATAAAACATGATAATGAATGATTTAATAATTATAATTTGCCGTCGCCATTTGGGCATCTTGTTGTTTCTTACAAACAGAAGTGACACAAGAGGTTGGGGATAAGTACAATCAACGCTGATTTAAACATTTTAAGGCAACTAAAAAGGTTGCAATCAACTTTCATGAACTGAAAACACAAAGGGTTACATTTCTAAGACGAAAACATGGACAACTCCCAGACAACACCCCTAAAGCGTCCCCTGCTTTATGGTCTGTTTGACTCTACATGACCATAATGTACTAAATGAACATCATGCTGTATTGAAGAAGACTAGAAACTAGAGATTGAGACATAAACTCATGTTTACAATGTTTACTGAGGGAATACATCAAGAGAAGTAGAGTCATTTATATAGACTTCTATACAACCCTCTGGTTGTCACCCCCTGGTGGTCAGGAGAGAGAATGCAGCTTTAACACATGAAGCATAGACTTCTATACAACCAGAGGAGTCGCCCCCTGGTGGTCAGTGGAGAGAATGCAGCTTTAACACATGAAGCATATACTTCTATACAACCAGAGGAGTCGTCTCCTGGTAGAGAGAATGACGGGCATGAAGGGCATAGGCAATGGCAACATATTTGACAGAGAACAAAAGACTGAGAACATACAGAAGGAAAGGAACATGTATATTTACTGGTTGTTCTGAATCCAGCCTCCCATCAGTGTGCATCAGATGGGACTCTTCAGACTTTAGTCATGTTCCATCTGGACTACAGCCGCTCCTCTGAAGCAGAGCAATTATTTCCCTTATTCAAATTGCAGGACGTTTTCACAGTAAGTCATTTTGCTTTGTAGGAAAATCCCTAGCTCATCTTCATTTTGTGCTGACAAAGGACATGCTGAGCTTTAAATAGTCTCCCAGATGACTATTTTTACAGCTAAGAGTAACAACAGAGCACAGATCACTGATGCTGAAAACAGAACGATAGTAAGATCTTATGAAAGGTCTCGGGGGGATTACACCCTACAACATGCACCAAAGGCCCAGAATGGAACTTGGGCTTTTACATTTACGTTGGGATGGAGAGTCAGATCCCATTCTCTCTCCGCCGTGTCCCCTCCTTCACTGGCTGCAAAACGCCTCCAACGCAAAAAGACAGAAAGAGGCATTAAAAACCTCACAGGGAAGCCAAACCCATTACCAGTGAATGGCTGATTCCAGAGCATTGGCAGCGGAGACGCAAAGAGCCAACGCACTTAATGTCGCCCCAAAAGCTCATTCTCAGAAGAGAAAAGCCTGACTGTATTATCGACCTAAGCCGTGCACACGTCACACAGCTCCCGCTGACATCAGCAGAGTCAGACTCCTCATCTCCTCAGATGATGACACGTTCCTCCTCAGAGGCAACTTGTGGAGCAGGAGGACACCTGAGGCTTCCGGTCCTCCCGTCAGAAGGCCTCGCTCAAGCCCTTTGACTGTCACTCTCTGTTAGAGCGGCCCTCAAGGCTTCTGGGAGAAGGAGTCTGACTTCAGAGGAAGTTATTATAACTCGGTGCATGTTCCTCATGGTGGATTCACAAGAGCAAGCTGCCGGAGCGGGAAGGGAGCTGCTGCTGAGATAAAAATAGTTTGGGTTTTTTTCAGCGGGAAATAGTACAAAGCCGACAGAAAGTTTAGTTGTTTGTGTGAACTGGAGTATTGTGTGTGTGTGTGTGTGTGTGCGTGCGTGTGCGTGTGTGTGTGTGTCCATGTAGGAAAGTGTGTCGTGTAAGTGTGTCACATATTCATATATGAATAACTGTGATGAAATAAATACATGGGTACATAAATATGCAGTTATTGAACTTGTTCATCAACATTATTATAATAAAGTAATAACAACAGAAGATTCATGGAATATCCGTGCATAAACCGAATTGAAAAGAAACATCAGCTTTACATTCTGTATATTCTTAGTATTTGTTCCCATTGAGCAGCTGGCAGTGAAGTGGCCTCTTTCCCACTTCCCATCCCTTTGTTTGATCTACACCCTGAAAGGTTCCGTCAATGCACCGTTCTTGGTTGTGGCGCCTTCACGCTGATCTGTCCACAGAGGTATGAACACTTTAAAATACTTTAACCTCGGTGGTAGTTTGTGGTGCAGCGGCACCTCGTTCAGCCCCGATGACTCGCGAGGTGAAGACGACCCCGGTGTCTCTGTCACTTGCCAACCGGCCGACAAACCGCCTGAGAGTGAAAGCTGCTTCCCGTCTTGGAGCGACTCTGTGGCTTAGCTTGACTTCATGATGTCGTAATGGCCTTCATGTGTTTACACCAACAGGAACACACAGTAAAAACAGTAAAAAGTACCAAACGTGAAGGACTCTCAATAGCAATCTCTGGTCTGTAAATGAAACAAGAAAGGAGGGAAAGCGAGGGGAAGATGTGCGTTGCGTGCCCCAGATAAACCCTGGTTTAGTGAGACTCATAAGTACAGTGTGTCAGTTGCAGTGTTATGCAGATCCCTGGAGGCCCTCCTCTCAGCACTCCTAATCCCTCTCTCTGGCCGGCGCTGCTGCCGCCCTCCCTCCTCTTGTCTCCATCCATCATGTGACGACGGACCCAAAGCATGAAGGCTGGGGAGTAGAGCATGAGACTCAAGGTTGGCAAAACCAGCTGGACGTACCGGCAATGTAGTGATGGACTTTTACATCAGGCCTAAAACCCCCTTTGAAACACCTACGCAGACATTTCCCTTCCTCCTGGTTCTGCAAGGCTGTGGGATTCTGGGTAGTGGCT